>NC_092068.1:24390000-24420000 GCF_039877785.1 Chaetodon trifascialis
ACTCGTGAGAATCATCCTTATGATTCATGTGTTGGTTGATCTGTATGGATGGATGATAACCTGAGATGTTTATCTGTCTGTCTGTCAGTTTGAAGCAGCAGGCTAAAATGGCCGAATATTGTCGATCTATTTTCGGAGACGCGCTGTTGATTGACCCTCTGGACAAATACCCCGTAAGCATCGCACACTCATACACACACACTGTCGGTGCTGAGTATCTGCAGGTTGTGTGTTCTTGGTGAAGCACAGCTCCGACCGCACTGTCGCCTCCGTTGTGTGTTTGCAGCTGGAGTCAGGCGTCCCCCTGCCCAGTCCTCAGGAGCTGATGGGCAAAATCCTCATCAAGAACAAGAAATCGCACAAACCCTCCAATAACACGGACACCAAACGACTGACGGACCAACCTGCCAATCAGAGCAACGAGCCGGTGTCTCCTAGCAACAACACAGGAGGTAAGACACAAAGACACAAGGACTTTTTTCAGCCTGGAAATTCATGTGAAATGTGTTCAGCTGTGCCACAGCAGACTGTAACGACTCTCAGGCTCCCGCAGCTGCATAAGGCTGAAAGCATTAAGAGCAGACAGCGTTCAGGCTTCTGCTCGCTGCGCTAATCGTCAAAGAGAGAAGCTCTCAAACTGTTTGCACATAAAATAGACGTAGATCCTCGCAAGTGTGAGTCACCAACAAATCAGCATCCTTTTTTAAAAGGTGCAGCGACGGCACGGCAGCGTCAGCGCAGCCACAACCCCGAATATTTTTACATATTCAAGGAACAAATCGAAGGCGAGGGGGACGAGAGGGACGCGGAGAAGAACGAGATGTGACATGAGATGAGATGAGTTCAAACCTGTGGTGCATAATTCTTCCCGTAATTTCTGGACTCAGAGTCTCTTCAGAAGCGACACCTCTCATTATTTCCATCATGATTTTGGCCAAAGTGACAGATCTCCTCCTTCTGCCCCGCCGATGTCTCTGGTTTCCTCCTGCAGTCCGCCGCCCCTCAGGGGAGGTCTCGGTAATGAGCAGGACATCCCAGAAGAGGTCGGGAGCTCAGAGCGGCAATTAAAGAGAGGCGTAGGGGGAAATCAGGGAGCCTTATTGACACATCTGATGTGCAGATCCTGAAAACAGGTCTGGGACTGAGAGCCAGCCAGTACACAAAGAGCAGACCAGTAGCTGTGATGAAGTACGCACTCATCCGCTGACCGTGACCCTTCAGTCAGCGAGCGCCTGAGTGGGCTGAATAATCACCTGCAGAGACGTTAAAGCAGGAGGTTGTTTGTTAAAGCGGAGGCCTGCGTTTGGTTTATATTCAGGTCTGTTGTTACAGATATGTCAGATACTTTGTGGACATTTCTCCGGCTGGTTCATTTGTGGATTGATTCTGTCGTTTAACCAGTTAAAACCAGTTATTGACCAAACTGCCGACTGGTTTCTTAATGATAATCTAAATCTTCTTCATCAGCTGTTCTCATGGGCCTGAATTTCTCCCACAGGATGTTTTATTTCCTCATCTTCATGCAGGATTTGTCACCAGCTTTGGCGTCGTCTGTTTACACTTTTCCTACCCTTCCTGTCCAGTGAAAACGACGTATCTCCAGACATGCAGATATTGATTGTTTGTGCTAAACTGAAGGATGAAGTTTTCCTTTATGTCTGGAGAAAATTCTCCTCCTTCTTCAGCTAAATAAACTCTTTAAAAAGCCTCTTGGATCAGGTGAAAATGCATCGTCTCAAAGCTGAAAACAGGCTGTTTTTCTGACTTTTTAGAGATACGTGGTTCTCACAGGACGGCCAGGCTGCAAACATACAATGATCTTATAGAATATGATGCATTAAACCAGCCAAGAGTGTATAAAGTACTTCAAATGAGCTTAAACATCTACAGCAGTGATACTAATCCACAAACAGCAGATAGAAAAACACAGAGCATTTTACTGCATTATGGGTACTTTTACTTTGATTCTTTCAGTACTGATAATACTGACATACTTTTACTTAAGTACACTTTTGAAGGCAGGCCTTTGCTTGCAGTATTTTCACATTGTGGCATTAGTACTTTTACTTTACTTCCTCTTCGCTTTGTCATCTGGACACGATGTCGAGTTTCCTGCTTTGATATTTGAAAAAGAAGAAGAGGTGAAGCGAACGATGAGGATGAAGACTTGTTTAACTTTAATCTTAACAGAGATGGAGGCTGAGAGTGAGGAAGATGATGATGATGAAGATGATGATGGTAAAAAGGTCAGTGGTGGTGGCCGCCCTCGCTGCTGTCGCCATTCATCAGTGTTTACAAGTATTGTTTGTTTTGGTTGTGTTGTTGTTTGTTTGTTGTCATTGTCGCGCACTCAGACTGTTGTTGTTGTCGGTCTTTTGTTTACATTCGCTGCTTTTCGTATGCGTTTCACTTCTGTTGTCGTCACTGCAGTGTGTTGCTGTTTACTTATTTGTGCTGTCGTTGTTGTTAATTCTGAACTGTTCTTCTTCTGTTTTGTTTGTTTCATCGTCTGTACTCTGAGCTTCAGAGTACAAACGACGATGGCCGACTGTTCGCCGCTTCGAGTTTTGATTGAAAGCGTTATCGATGCAGCAGAAGCAGAGATATCGTTTTACACAGTTTCTTATGGGATCCTACATTACCCACAATGCACCCCAACAATGCAAACAATACAATGCAAACACTTCAGTCGGAGGTGCGCTTGTCTTAAGCCAGTAGCGGCTAACGTAGCTTCAAGCTGCTAGCCAACAGCAGAGATGAGGAGCAGCTGCAGAGGTCCGATAAACTCACTTCTGTCGAACTGCACAGATTTATTTTTTCATTTTCAAGCTCGTCATCAACTGACACTGACTCAAGTGACATCACTCGAGGCAATTCGTCACATTCTGCACAGCTCCCCCTGGAGCCACAAGAGGTTTACCAAAACATGCAGTCGTACTCCTCAACACCTGTAAACAGATTTAATGTGTAAAATCTGCAGGTTCAGACTAAAATCTCCAGCAGGTGTGCGAGGAGTCACCAGGTCGTTTGAAACAGAGCAGTCGACAAAACAGCTTTTCAAGGACTGTGAATCACTGCAACCACGAGAGGTCCTTGAACACACCACCATAAATATGCGCAAAACATATCGGGCTGATGAGTCCAGTCGAATGTGAGATCAGCAGCAGACAGACATGACCAAACGAGTGACCCCCCCTTCGAGCTTTAGAGACAAAAACCAGTGACAACAGATGCAAACAAAGACAAGAAGCTGAGCAGAACTGCAGGCCTGCTGTGAGAAGACGGTTAGCGCGTTTGCACATGTGTTTGTGCTTAAAGCGTGCGAGGACGTCTGAGCTGGTTCCCTGCTTTCTGTTGTGGCGTTTGTTTAACTGTTCACTGTCAGGTGACGCTGCTGTTTGGGCCTGAAAACTCCTGACTGCAGTTTGTAGGAGCTCACGTCTGTCCTGTGTGTCTGTTGAACGTGCCGGCCTCATGTTATTGGACTGTTGAATTCAGCACTCTGCCTTCAGGATCAGCATCATCTTCACCCCTAAACTTTATTCCTGGTCTCGTTTATTTCAGGGCTCAGCAGAGCGGGAGGCCGTGGCTACAGAGGAAATGTCAACGCTGGTTAACTACGTCCAGCCGACCAAGTTCAACTCCTTTGAAGCCTCCAAGAGTAAGAAAAGCAGATCAGAGACGACGCACACAGACACACACTCTGTTTTCAACAGAACAGCAGCCGTCCTCAGCTCTCTCTGTGCAGGGATCAGCATTTCTGAGCAGCACTTTCTCTCACACTGATCTCATTGTTTTTGGACTGTAAGTTAAAAATAAGTTGTGTGATGTGTCGTCAGGCTTTAATGTGACGCATGCAAAGTTTGAGTCTTTGCATTTAAACACAGAAGCATAAAATTAAACAGATGGAGAACGTTATGACAGTAAACATCCAAAGAGAAATCATGTTGAAACCAAGAAAACTGCTGAAAAATATCTGTGTGTGTGTGTGTGTGTGTGTGTGTGTGTGTGTGTGTGTGTGTGTGTGTGTGTGTGTGTGTGTGTGTGTGTGTGTGTGTGTGTGTGTGTGTGTGTGTGTGTGCGTGTGCGTGCGTGCGTAGAGGCTGCCCGCTGTTACCACATGTCGTCTTTTGTGGAGACCAAAGCTTTGGAGCATCTCACAAAGTCACCCGTGGAGTTTGTGGAGTATCCTTGGCCGCGGTCGCAGCACACCATGGCAACTGCTTCTGTACTTTGTGTTCTTCCTCCCTCTTTGATGCTTTTCTGCTGAGCAACTTTGAACGTGTCTTTTCATTTCGGTAACAGCAGTATTACCTTTGAACGGCCGCGTCAGTACCTGCAGCTGTTGGTGCCAGGAGCTCCTCTTCGGCTCGTTTCCACCTGACGTATGCTAATCATAACGCGGTCATGACTGATGCTGTGCTTTTGGTCTGTGAATGCAGCCGTTTCTTCTTAACTCCACATTAAACAGATATAACAAGTCCCAGCTGAGTCGCATCTATCCGAAAGGAACCAGAGTCGACTCGTCCAACTTCATGCCTCAGCTGTTTTGGAATGCCGGCTGTCAACTGGTGGCCCTCAACTACCAAACTATTGGTGAGAGTCCTTTGACCTCTGACCTCCAGTCTACCAACAGATAAAAAAATAAAGGCAGCAGCTGAACCATCATTTTTTGTACATTTTAGTTGTATTGTTTGCACTTTTAATTGAGGAGCGCTCTTTGCGAGCTGGTCAGATCTTTGTCCTCTGGCACCCTGGTCGTCCTACTTTACCGCTCTTCGTCTGAAAGATGCAACAAGCCTGAACGGCCCTCCGTTTGATGTTATCCTTTCAGATTTGTCCATGCAGCTGAATCTCTTCATGTTTGAGTACAACGGCCGCAGTGGCTACAGACTGAAGCCTGAGTTCATGAGGCGGCCAGACAAACACTTTGACCCCTTCGCAGAAAACACGGTGGACGGCATCGTAGCCAACACGCTCTCTGTGAAGGTACAGCAGTTCCTTCAGGTCGAAGGCTTTCTGGCATCTTTCAATGAGACCTTCCTCGTGCGATACAAGCAGGCAGTACTTTCTGTGTAATATTACTTGTGTATATTTGCTTGTATCCGTCTGTGTCTATGTGTCCGTGTGTCGTAGGTGATTTCAGCCCAGTTCCTGACGGAGCGGCGGGTGGGTGTGTATGTGGAGGTGGAGATGTTCGGACTTCCTGCGGACACCAGGAGGAAAGCGCTGAAGACCAAAACCTCTCAGAACAACAACGCCATCAACCCAGTGTGGGACGAAGAGCCGATCGTCTTCAAGAAGGTGAGAGACGGCGGAGAGACTGAGAGATCGGATGTCATTCTGCGAGTATCTCACCTGTGAACTGTCCCACAGGTGATTCTTCCCACTCTGGCCTCTCTGAGGATCGCTGCTTTTGAGGAAGGAGGGAAGTTCATTGGTCATCGGATCATTCCGGCGTCGGCCATCAGACCAGGTAGTGTTTTATTCCAGATGTGTCTCTGGCTGCGCTTAGAGTTCTTTTATCTGTGAGATCTTAGCTTTGTTTTTTGGTGCAAACTGTTCCAGTCTGGTTTCTTCATCTATTTATGTCAATAAAGTTAAAGTTTCTTCGTTTTCACGACCCTACATTCCAGTTTTCCTTATTTATTAGTGTGAATGCAGCACTGTGATTCTTTAAAACTGTCAAAACTTTCCTGAACTCGAATTATGATAAATTACTGTTGTCTTTAAATACACATCATTACGTTAATCCGTAACTTGGAGGATTGAAACATCCATATTTTGTTTTCTTATGCCTTCAGTGCCTCTGTGGACAGCTGCCATTCACCACTTTAAATGAAATTACTGGTGATTTGTCTTTGTATTTCTGTCATTATGTGACTGATATTAAGCTGCATCGCTCTCTCTTACTGTCTTGGCAGATTCCTACATTATTGCTTTTCCCTGAAATAATCCAAAGGATGGTAACGTCTGTGCTGTGAATGTTTCCTTCAGGTTATCGTTACATTGGCTTGAGGAATGAGAAAAACCAGTCTCTGATTCTGCCGGCTGTGTTTGTCTACATCGAGGTCAAGGATTACGTCCCGGACACCTTCGCAGGTACGAATTTCAGCCTTCAGCACTTGAATTATTTTTTATTTAAAAATGAGAAAAAACATCAAAGATGAAACATGTAAAACTTCCCAGAGGTTTGCTGGCAGGATTGTTTTTCTGTGACCTCTAACACTGCTGCCAAAATGTCTGTTTGTTCACAAGAAATCTAAATGTTAAATGTGCAGATTAGCATGAAACTTAAAGAGCACATTCACGCTCTCAGCTCTGTGGAGCCACCTGCAGGTCAAAGACTGAACAATTCACTTGTGAGTGTTGAAGCATCTTTACAGAAACAGAAACTCTTCCTAACGCGTTTCCAGAGTGCAGAATAAACCTTTCTCACTTCTTAATATACCGTTTTATTCACTCTTGTCAAGGGAGACGCATCAAGGGAGACGCTGACGGGGTCAAAGTTCAGGGTCTCAGTTTTTGAGCCGCCATCTACAAACAGTTCACGTGTCCACCATGATTGTTAGTATCTGAGACGAAACCACGTCCATGAGACCCTCTGAGCTCTGCCTTTGTCTTGTCCTCTACATGTCCTCCACAGACGTGATAGAGGCTTTGTCCAACCCGATCCGATACGTCAACCTCCTGGAGCAGCGGTCAAAACAGCTGGCGGCTTTGACACTGGACGACGTGGAGGAGGACACGCAGACCGAGGTCCGTCCTGTGTGTCCTGTTTGTCTGTCTTTGTCCTGAAAGCAGAGCGTTTGTGACTCTGGTTGGTGTCTTCGTCCAGGATGAGACAGACACCTGCGCCGAGCGGAAGAACGACCTGAAATCGGCTCCGCTGGAGAACGGACTCAGCCCCACCTCCGGCCCTGCAGGCCACACCCCCGTCGCCACCACGCCCAAAGCCTCCGCGGCCAATCAGCAAGCAGCTACGACAGGTAGCATCCGCCTACAAACGAAGACATGCACACTCACTCAAAGAGAGTTTCAAGTACATCTAAAATATGCTTTCTGTTTCAGATGCAGCCAAACCAGCAGCCAAGACTGAAGATCTGGTTTTAAGCATTTTGATAGGTCAGTGTGTGTGTGTATGTGTGTGTGCGTGTGTGTGTGTGTGTGTGTGTGTGTGTGTGTGTGTGTGTGTGTGTGTGTGTGCGTGCGTGCGTGCGTGCGTGCGTGCGTGCGTGCGTGCGTGCGTGCGTGCGTGCGTGTGTGTGTGCGTGTGCGTGTGCGCTGCAGGATTCATGGAGAGACTTTCTGAACAGCACTGGTGATTGGTGATGATTGATTAAAAGTTCTGTTAATAATGTGAAACCCATCAGTTCTCCAACCTTTAACAGGAGAAAGACGTTCAGAGTTTAATGAATTCTTCTCTTAAAACGTGCTGCACGCGTGCTTTTGCTGACAGATATTCCAGTGTGCGCCCTCGAGAGTCTGCAGCAGTCGAAGGTTTACCAGAAGGAGCAGAGACGTCAGTTTAAAGAGCTGAAGGAGTTAGTGAGGAGGCACCAGAAGAAAACCTCAGAGCTCCTCCGGGAGTTCAACAACAAGTACAAGAAGATGGCCAGACAGTGCAGCAAGAGCCGGTACGCACACGTCAGTTCATTCATCCAGGATCCCTCCTGTGCTTCGGTTTAATGCACGGCTTTGTGTGTTCACGTGCTGTTCAGGGCTTCGTGTTCGGACAGCGAGAGAGACGAGCGCCTCCAGCAGCTGAGAGCCGAGCAGCAGCAGCAGCTTCTGGCTCTGAGGCAGGAACAGTACTACAGCCAGAAGTATCTGCAGAGAGAGCATATTAAGATGGTAAACCAAGCCTGGGCAGGGTCTCTATAATTAGATGAACTCATTTAAAGCTGCCTCTCTGTTGCAGGCAGCTTCTTTGACAAGGGAATTTCAAAATAAAATCCCCCCAAAAAGACAAAATGACAGACTGAATAATGTAATGACATTAACAAAATAAGATTTCAATAAAAAGCTGATGCTGTAAAATGAGGTGCAGTTCCTCAGTGAAGGTCTGCAGTAATTAGTTCTATGTGTCGCCTCCAGTACGAGCGTAAAATCAAAGCAGAGTTTGTGTTTCCTCCAGCTGACGGAGCGGCTGAGCAGCCTGGCCGAGGAGAGTCACAACGCCCAGATGAAGAAACTCAAAGACATCTGCGACAAGTAAGTTATTCGCCTGGGTGTTAACACAGAGAATGACACTGTTAAGAGGAACTCCATCAAGGCTGGAAGAGCATTTCCTCTGAGCTGCTGCGGGCGGCTTCAGTACGTACAGCTAAAACCTCAGATGGCATGAAGCAACAAATCTGACAAGTAAAGCTTTAAGAAACAAATCAAGGTCTTTAATATGTCTGAAAGTTTTTAGATTCGATATTTTGGGGTAATCAGAACATCTCAGGACGTCAGCCAGTGTTTTCAGACCTCTGCCTGCTGCAGTTTCAACATCAATTAGAGCATTTTCACCACATTTTCAATGTTTTCCTGCTGCTTCAGGGAAAAAAAGGAGCTGAAGAGGCAGATGGATCGAAGGAGAACAGAGAAGATCAACCAAGCGAAGACCAAAGAGAAGCATCTGGCAGAAGAGTACGATCCACACACACACACACACACACACACACACACACACACTCACACACACACACAGCGATGTTAAGCCACTGCACCTCACGCTAGACACCGGGTGTAGCTCCTTCATCTGCTCCACACGCTGATCCATCCAGCTAGAGAGACATGTTAAGCGTCTGACTGTGTTCCCAGGGAGAAGATCGAGATCAATAAGTCCTACGTCAATGAAGTCGTCCAGAACATAAAACGGGTGAGAATCCGTCTTTTTCTGCAGCCTGAATTCTGCCGAGACCGTGATGAAACTTTCATGCTTCTGTCTCTGATGAAGCCGTCATGAAACGCTTCATAAGACTCTTTGACTGTCTGTCTGTGTTTCCGTCCCCAGCTGGAGGAGACTCAGACGAAGCGCCACGATCAGCTGGTGGAGCAGCACAACGAGCTCCTGCAGGAGATCCAAGACCAGAAACCAAAGGTAGAGGTGTCTGTCTGTCCTCCCATCACTTCCTGTTCCCTCACCTCCTTCCATCAGAGCTCTGCTGCTGCTGTCTGCGGCTCCACGCCCACGCTGTTTAAAATCAGTGCTGACGTCAACACGGGGCGTTCGAGTGATGTAACGTGCCCTCTGGCAGCCATATTGGAGCAGCCCAACTGTTGGCAGTCATGGCTGACAACAGCTGGCTGCATTTCTAAATGTACAGCCCGTCTGTCTCAGCAGTCGGAAATAGACACGGCGAATTCCTGTGTTGAGTCATCTGAGTCTTTGTTTATATAATCTCAGTTTTGTTCGCATCCGCTGAAGAAAGCGATCCATAATCAATCGCTTCTGTGCTCTCTGTCCAGCTGCAAGGGGTCGTGGAGGCGGATTTCCAGGAGAAGTTCCAGTGTTTGCCCGGGGAGATCGAAGACTTCCTGCAGGACAGGAAGGCAGATTTCAGAGGCCACAGCAAGTCGCGACCGTCCACGCCACACGAGACGCTGTCGGAGGAGGACTGAAGACGAGCGAAGAAGAAGAAGAATCAGTGGAGGGACCCACGTAAGAAAGGCTCGAACAACAGAGGGAAACACTGAAGGGACGCAGAAGAGACGTGGAGATTATAAAGACTGTTCCTTTGCTTTTAATGGAAGAAGGCTTTAATGGTTTGTTTTTTATTCCACTCGAGCATGCACTGTGCTGAACTTCAGCGTTTAACCACAAACCATTTAGTCTCACTTCCTGTCATCTGTTACTTTGACAGACAGCTGAAACACACTTTGTACTGCATGACGACTCTATCTATCTATCTATCTATCTATCTATCTATCTATCTATCTATCTATCTATCTATCTATCTATCTATCTATCTATCTATCTATCTATCTATCTATCTATCTATCTATCTATCTGTCTGTCTGACAGTTTGTGCTCTGCATCAGTGGACATGCATCAGGTTTAAGGCCTGTCTTTGTTTTATATGCACATGCAGAGTCACTATGAGTCCAACCTGCAGCACTGATTCATGTATACAGACCACAGCGTCGCTGCCGTCACCTCAGCTGGATTTTTAAAGCGTTTATTTATCACTATTAGCAATCCTCTGTTTCCAGTCTATCTTTACTCAAGGGCGTGGGGTTGGGGGGGGGGGGGGGGGGTGTATGATCCTCTCTCACTCTCCCCATCCAGATTTATCCACCACATCTTGCTCGTCTAAAACTGAGAAAATAGAGTTAAAGTCCAGATCACGCTGCTGGCTTTAAGCATGCAGGATGACGTGCACAGACAACACACATCCCACAGTGCAGTGTGATATATGGGAGAATACACACAGGCAGTATTTTTCAGTGATTTTTACAGTTTTATGTTGCATCGGTACATCTACCGTCATGTAATACTTTAAGGACATATTATCGGGACGTTTTTTTGAAGATTTTTTTAGCCGATTTATCATTTAGGAGCTGACGGTCGTCCATCGATGAGTGTGTTTACACACTCGTTGTCGAATGATTTCGGGTGAGTGAAAGAGTTTTAATGTGATTTCAGAGGAGAAAGAGAACTGTGTGTACTTTGTATTTAAGATTTATGCTATAGACTACCACTGGATCATTTATCGTGTCCTCAATAGTTTGATTATGCACTTATTTATTTCTTTATTTTGGGATAAAAATGCATCTCAAAGGAACTTTCTGTTAGGTCATTCAAAGATCGAGATATATGAAGCTATGACTGTTAGCCTAAGATATTTATGAATGGGAGGGGATTTGCTTCAAACATTCTGGCAGAATCAGCTGTTTTGTGACGGGCAGCAGCAGCATCCATCACTTCCTCCCGCTGCTCCACAAACAGCCGGACGTCCCGTCAGGCGAGGAAGAGCCTGGAAGTCTGCTGCCACTGCATGATTTCTTTGTTTTGGTGTCGAAGTTGTTTTAACAGAGTTCTCGGTCTGATGATCTATTTATTTATTAACTGTTATTTTCACCTTAATTAAGAACGTAAACGGTTTATAAAGCTGTTCCAAAACTTGTGCAAAGTCGACCTTTTTTGTAAAAATGTAAAATGAATGGAGCTCGTCACTCTTTGTACAGTGATCTTCCAGAAAACATCTGTTCTGTCGCTTTTCTTCTGGCCTAACTAAGGCTCAAGCTGCGTTCAACAAGCTTTTCGCAGGGAACCGTCGCCTCCAGTTAAAGCCACTGTTGATTGAGATCCATCATGGCCACGGTCTGTTCCTGAGCCTACTCTGCAGCTTCAATGGCAATATTCAGACTGAGCTGCTAACTCACAAACCACCTCAAATTATCTGTTAAAACATGTTTCAGTCTGGTGGCCGAGGTTTCTCAGCGAAGCGCCTTGTTGAGCGCAGCCCTGCTTTAGTGATTGAACTGAGCATGCTTTATTGTCTTGGATTTCTCTGCCAGTTGAATTGTTTCTTGGTTTTACTGAATGCTATTTTAACTGAAAGACTATTAAAAGTATTTGATCTAAAACTGAGGCGTGGACGTTCCTCTGCATCTCGGCTGCAGCGGCGTTAGAGGACAGGAGGTAATCACTGCTGTCAGTCACACCCACACAGAGCCGCTGCATTCGTGTCCGTGAGCGCGATGATGTGGGCTTTCACGGAGAGACGCTGTGCTGGAGCTGTCACGGGGGAGGAAGGTGGAGGCGGGATCTCAAGCTGAGCGATGGTCTGTCAGCTCCTGCACTGACAGTAAAGTCAATGCTTGTATGTTCAGTATGTGCTGTTTCTTATTGCTTCTTGTGGGCAGCTTATGTCTTTGTCGATTTGCACTGTTGCCTTTGTTGTGTCACGTTATTTGCTTTGTTTTACTATTTTTGTTACTTTCTTCGTAGTGATAGTCCATTTTAACCTTTTCCACTTAAAGTGAACCTTCAGTTGGTCTGTTTTTTCATCTCATGGCTGGAAAAGTTTTGCTCAAACCCACACAATTTAATTCTTCATGCCAAACATGTCAAGGCAATTTCCCCCAAAAAATGTGGTTTTATCGCAGTTCTGCTGATCTCTTTTAGCCTCTTTTTGCTGGTTTTACGGATCATTTTCTGTGATTCAGACTCACCGCGTTCATCAACCCTGTTTACAGCAGCAGCTGCTTTAAGTAAAGAAGCTCAGATAAACACTCTGTAGACGACCTGTCCAGCACTGAACAGTCAAATATCACCTTTTTGGCTGATGAGGTGAACTTGTTGACCTGCAGTGTCCATCCAATAGACGTAAAAGTCCAATATTCACTTTCTTTTAGCTCCATTTTTGGTCTCTACCAACTCCTGAGGGAATTATTTGGCTATTTAGCTGCTAAACGTTCCACTTTCTTCACCAGCTAGTCTCTGAATGTGTCTGTCTGCTGTGTGCTGCTGAGCAGGTGGTGTACAGGAGGAGTTTTATCGGTGCTTCGTCGCTGCCTGCTGTGGAGGGCGGTGACAGCCAATCAAAGCAGTGACTTTAGGGGCCAAAAAACCAAAACAGTGAGCTGAAAGTTGCTCCATAGCTCTGTGAGATGATCCTTCTCATGTGATACCTTTGCAGTCACGTGATCTATTGTCACGTTAAAAATCTTGATTATTGCTGCTTTAATATGATGATATGTAAGAGATGTGTGTGTTTCAGCTTGCTATAAGGTTCTACTGCCCCCAAGTGGCAAAATGTCCATGAACGCACCATATAAGCATCAAACATTGGAAATAATTACCATATAGCCCACAGTCAGTGTGAAGAGTGGGACTACTTTGATGCTCATTCAAGCGATTATTGAACTGTACACTGAAGAAACAGTTTATTTCTTCTGTCATGTCCACCACAGACAAAATTAAACTCACCTCAGTTGCACTGGAGGTGAATATCTGGTATCCTGGAAGCATAAAAATTGCCCCTGCATGAGCAGAAACCAGCAGAGGTGAGACTGCTGTCTTTCCTGTTCTTTCCAGCAGATGGCGGCAGAGAGTCGAAAGTGACCTTCCTCTCTCGCCGTAGAGGAAGAGCTGCAGCCTCAGCATCAGCACCAGCAGAGACGTCTCCAGCTCGCCTTCTCCTCCGCTCTGCTCTCCTCTCCGTCCGCTGCGGATCATCGGCCTGCTCTCCCCCCCATCGGACCCAGCCCGCCATGGACAACTCCGGCAAAGAGAAGGAGGCCATGCAGCTGATGGCTGAAGCCGACAAGAAGGTCAAAGCGTCCGGATCTTTCCTCGGAGGGATGTTCGGGTAAAGGATGCTCTCATTCTCTCCTCTGTCTCTGTTTACCTCCCCGCTCTCCCCCTCCCTCTCTCTCATTTTGGTATGGGGGAGAGATTCCTGCACGCAGGGCCCATCAGAGCCCCTCAAGTGCTTCTGCTTTCCTGGACGGAGAAATATTCTCATAATACTCGCGCAGCAGAGCTCAGATACGAGCCTCAGAGGCCCCATCAAACCCTGCATTGCTTTATTTATCCCCATAATCTGCTCTGTTCGTCCAGGAGCTGCTAACTGTGACATTGTGTCCTTAAGACAGATCCGAGGATGTCCAGAGCGTCTTTTTTCCGTCTGCTGTGTCTCAGAAATGTGTGCTGTCATCGCAGATAATGTGGCCTGCGTGTCGTGGCCTGTCACGCACGACAAATGTTAATGTGGCCCAGTGTCACGCGCCGCTGCTGCTGCTGCAGCAGCCGCTGCGGGTGGAAGTGAGCGGGCTCGTGTGGAGCGTGGGGCCGGGGGAGAGATGCAGGGAGGCGGGGAGAGCAGCGCAGAAAGGACGGTGCGAGGGGGACCAGGCGGAGGGGATGCGGGGGCTGCTTTTTTTTTTTTTTTCGTCCGTGTGTGTGTGTGTGTGTGTGTGTGTGTGTGTGTGTGTGTGTGTGTGTGTGTGTGTGTGTGTGTGTGTTGGGGGAGTACGCGTGAGAGAGAGAGGATGGGAGTGGGCCTTCATGTGTGGGAGGGGCGGATGTTTACATGTAAAATGGACACACTGGAATATAGATAGATAGATAGATAGATAGATAGATAGATAGATAGATAGATAGATAGATAGATAGATAGATAGATAGATGGGCAGAAAGGTTCACCAATCAACTGGCTGATTGATCAGTTGACTGACTGACTGAGGCTATTGATAGATTGAGTGCTCACTCTGGATTGGACCCTTTTAAAGAGACACAGTATTGAACTGAAGGAGCTGCAGGTGGAGCCAGAATCTATACTTCAGAGTTACGTTGAGCAGTTTCAACCAAAGTACTTCCCTCTATTTTATATATTTACCTTTGAGCTGTTGCACGTAGAGAAATTGTAGATGAATGCAATGGAGTAAAAAAAAAAAAACTAGGCTCAATTTCTGGCTCAGATGATGGAAACAAACATGAAATCTAATTCACAAAGAGGTATAAGAAACATCCTAAAATGAGCCATAAGAAAACCATCAAAACCAGTTTAGTCTGTTCATTTTCAGCTTGACTGATGCTCGAGGAACCAGTCTGTTTCGAGCTTTTAAACCGAAATAATTCACATAGCTGCTGCATAATGTTGAAATCCCCTCGATCACCTGAACCCCCTTTTTCAAATCTGTCCACATTTTCCATCTTCATGACACAAAATCAATGTCACAGATCGATAACATGATCAAATCTTCTGGAATCAGGCCTCAGACCTGAGAACTGAACTAGGTCACATCTGTTTTGGCCTCATGGGTTCCAGCATGTTTTTTTAATGAGCCCCATTCGTTTGACACACATGTAGGGAACATGTGACGTTTATTTTCTAAAATCTGTTTAGAGGAAAAGTCCTTCTGAAGAGGAGGTTTGGACGCTTTGCAGCATCTGTTTGGAGCAGAATAAACAGGATTTAATATCTTGATCGTCGCATGTTTTTCTGCAGCTGCTGGATCCTTGAACATTTCCGCCGACTGTCACACTTTTCCCTGAAGTAAAAACTTCTGTAAACAACAGAACAGAGGAGTCAGCTTCCCTCAGCCACTTCTGGAAATGCACAGAGAGATATTAACTTTGGATGCAGTAACGGCTGGAAATCACATTTAGCAGATGAAATTCTATCAAGGCAAATAAAAGTGCATGAATGTTCTGCACTTGCATGCAATAAATCTCAATTTGGGACCTCGGCTGCTTGATTCAGCGTCCCCCGGGTGGGTTCTCCTTCATCAAATAGATGCAGAGCTGCGAAGTCAGAGCTCTGTCCCGTGCTGAGTGATGCACAGTAAACTCTGTGCGAGCCAGTTCACGCCGCAGCCACAAATCAGACATAAAGCACGAGCTGGATGAGAATAAACATGAGTCAAAGATGACACCGGGGTCTGTCTGAGATGTATTTCTCTTCATACTGTGTGAAATAACACCAAATTTACGCCTCATAGGAGGGAAAATATTAGATTTTTGGGAGTTTCAGCTGCAGGGTGAGCTTACCTCAGCTGCCCTCTAACATGACGTCCTTCAGCTGGACAAAACAGCGTGCTGCTCAACGGTTTGCAACGTTAAAGGGAACGTGAAAAAAGGAAATTATTTTGTTTTGTTTTGTCTTTGCTTGTGCTTGTGTGTGTGTGTGTGTGTGTGTGTGTGTGTGTGTGCGTGTGTGTGTGCGTGTGCGCGCTTTGTAGGGGAAACCATAAGGTGGAGGATGCCTGTGAAATGTATGCCAGAGCAGCCAACATGTTTAAGATGGCAAAGAACTGGAGCGGTAGGTGACACCTGCATGCACACACACACACACACACACACACACACACACACACACACACACACACACACACACACACGCTGTATATACGTCACATCTTCATACTGCATAATAAACACACATAAATCTGCACAAACAAACAAACTCCCACGCTAACACCCACACACAGACATGCATTTATTTCAATGTTTTTCCTCATCCACATTTTAACAGCATATAAATGATTCACCAGCCGGCACAGAGTACGACATCACCGACAGCTTCAAACACACACACACACACGCTGGACTCACACATGAAGATTCAGCACAGTGTGAGCAAATAACCGGCGAGCGCTCTCGATGTGCCAATAATAGCTCCCGCTGAGCAGAACTGAGCCGTTTAGATGTGAGTTCTGCTGCGACACGTCGACACACTGAATTGTGAACGCAGTCACGTCGTCCAGCGAGGGCGCAAATTAAAAAGTGAGGAGTGTTTGGAGTGCGTTTGCATTCAGCTTGTCCCATTCAAACTATGACTGTGTGTGTGTGTGTGTGTGTGTGTGTGTGTGTGTGTGTGTGTGTGTGTGTGTGTGTGTGTGTGTGTGTCTAGCTGCGGGGAATGCATTCTGTCAGGCTGCTCGGCTCCACATGCAGCTGCAGAACAAACTGGACTCCGCCACCAGCTTTGTCGATGCTGGCAACGCCTACAAGAAGGCCGACCCACAGGGTGAGCACTGCTGTCACACACACACGCACGCACGCACGCACGCGCGCGCGCGCACACACACACACAGTTAATTCAGGTATCAGGATCTCCTCCTTTGCAGCTCTGTTGTGTCGCAGTTACTCTGATTTAAGATGTGTGTATCTCATCATTACATCAGGCGTTGCTGTTTGGCTCAAAGCACATAAACAAGTTAATGCTCAGATTATTGATCTTATTGTCGTCTGGATTTGGACATCACTTGTCTTATCACCCAAACATCCTCCATAAACAGTCCTGCAGATAAGATGTCGCAGGTCAAGGTGGTCTGAACAAACACCAGTCAGCCTCCGCCCTCGGGCCCATCCAGTGACACAGCGGAGATCTTGGCGTCATTTTCGATCAAACTCAGCTCAGACAGACACGTTTAATCAATGGTTCGGTCCAGTTTTCAGAAACATTTAGGGATTAGACCATTTCCATTATTCAGTCTTTGCTCTCCTGCATCAGTAAGAATCAGAAAGGTGATCACTTTATTGACCCTGCAGCTTATAAAGCCACTGAAATCAGCTCCACCTCTACCAGCTGCAGCTAAAGCGATGAACACGTGAATGCATCAATAATTAGAATCCAGTAATGTGTATTGATCTGAAACGATCCGCTGCACATTCAATGCTTTCACTTTTGCTACCTCAGGTATATTTTGATGCTAGTATTTTTGTACTTCAGTCAGATGTGGAATGCAGGACTTTTACCTGCGTATGTCCACACTGTGGCGTTGCTATTTTTACTTTCCTTAATAAAAAACATCAGAGCGCTTCTTCCTCCGCCAGTGTTTAACTGCCTCTTCGCCTCCACAGCTTTGATGAAAGGGGAAGCCTCTGTTTCACTTGGCAGTGAGAGTCTGGACCCTGAGGTGGTGCTGCTGGAACAGGAAAATGGGTCCCTGGCTTGCTTTTAGTAGCTGATATCTGGGTTATGCTGTAACAGCCTTCCTGTGACGAGCTTAATAAAATACTGCCGGTTAGCAGGTTAGGAGTCACAGTGGGAGGAAGCTGAAGGAGTTTAATTTGACTTTGTGGACTCGGAAGGCTTCAGCGGACTCGTTTTCTAACGTTCCTCCTTCTTATCTGTCTGCTTCCAGAGGCCATCAACTGTCTAAATCAGGCCATCGACATCTACACTGACATGGTAAGCTCTGCCTCAGCCACTGAGCCGCTGTGTCCTGAGACCACTGCTCTTACCTCTGAATAATACCCTGTGTGTGTGTGTGTGTGTGTGTGTGTGTGTGTGTGTGTGTGTGTGTGTGTGTGTGTTGCTTACAGGGCCGGTTCACCATTGCAGCCAAGCATCACATCACTATAGCAGAGATTTATGAGTCTGAGCTGGTTGATATTGAGAAGGTGCGTTGGGGGGGGGGGGGGGGGTAAATCAGGTCGTTCTCATTGATTCTGTGCTGACGTCTGTTTTGTTTTGTTTGTCTTTTCTCTTGTTTTCAGGCCATTGCCCACTATGAGCAGGCAGCAGATTACTACAAGGGAGAAGAGTCAAACAGGTAAATGTGCTGTCTGAGCTGATATACAAAACACACACACACACACACACACACACACACACACACACACACACACAGAGCTCAATCGATTAATCAATTCATCTGTTAACACAATATTTTGATCATCTATTGACAGTCTGAGTGCATTTTTGAGCAAAATGACTGCATTACATTATTAGATTATTACATTACAGTAATGTGAATATGTTTGTGCGTTGGACTGTTTGATTCAAGTAATTCAGAAAATAATTGGCACATTGATTAATGACGAAAATGAACTCATTAGTTGTAGCTGTTTACTATGTGACAGTATATAATAATGCATGTGTGTAGTATAAATACAGTATATATACTGTTACCGGTGGCAGTGCAGTAATATTTTGGACACTAGTGCAGCGAGTTACACTGAGAGGTGATGAGGTGGTCACTCCCACTCCCACTGAGAGGTGACAGTGAAGCCTGGAGGGCGAGCGAGACGTCGTCCATCTGTATGAACGCCGGCCTGGAAGATGTTCCTCGTTTTACTTTCAGCCAGTGAGCATAAAAAGGTGGAAACGCAGATCAGTCACATACTGTCAGTTAACTTGTGGGTTTCTTTGTGTTTCAGCTCGGCCAATAAATGTCTTCTGAAGGTGGGACACTACAGCGCTCAGCTGGAGCAGTACCAGAAAGCCATTGAAATCTATGAACAGGTAACAGCTGAGTGCAGAATGATTCCCACACCTGTGTGACGGCATCCCTTCAGTGGATATCACACTCGTGAATAAAATGCAAACCTTACTTTTTCACATTGTGATGTAAGGTGTCATGATGCAGTTTTGTCTATGATGTGAATAAACTTTATTTATATTGAACTTTTCTTACTGAACAAGTCAAACATCACAATTTAAAGTCCCGTTAAATTAGATTAACACTCGATCATAAGAGCCATCGGATCAAATTCTGCTTTAAAAGTCAGATATTTGGTGTGTTTCTGTGTGTGTGTGTGTGTGTGTGTGTGTGTGTGTGTGTGTGTGTGTTTCAGGTCGCTATGAGCACCATGGACAATCCTCTGTTGAAGTACAACGCTAAAGAGTATTTCTTCAAGGCTTCGCTGTGTCACTTCATAGTGGACGAGCTGAACGCCAAGGTAACGCGCGCACACACACACACACACACACACACACACACACACACACACACACACACACACACACCTGAGCTCATACAGAGACAGTCAGACAGACACCTGCACACGTGCATACTGATACACACACATAAAGGATGCCAAGTGACAGTTTTAAATAACTTAAAGTCCTGTGTGGTAGCTAATATTAATACATGTGTGTGTGTGTGTGTGTGTGTGTGTGTGTGTGTGTGTGTGTGTGTGTGTGTGTGTGTGTTTCAGTTGGCCATAGAAAAGTATGAGGAGATGTTTCCAGCCTTCTCAGACTCCAGAGAGCTCAAACTGTTAAAGGTAAATTTATTTTTCCTTCGTCATTTCTTACATTTCGTAACGTAATCTGTAACATGCTCACCTGAGCGAACTCGTCAATACGTGAAAAAAGGCTTCTGATTGGCTGAGAGTTCTCATTAAGAGCAAGAAATGTCTTCTACAAACCTGAGATGACGAAGTTGATCATTTCTTTTAATGAATCTTCCATGTCGTAGCATTAGGACATCACCTGCGTAGTATTAGAATATAATTAGAATTGTATAATCATTATTAATTCTAATTATATAATTATGGTCATATGGCTGAATCCATAAAGGTTGAAAACACTGTGACATCATCATCATCACACCTTCATGTTACTTCGCCGTCTAAACAGGGAAGTTCTGTTAAAAGTGTTCAGTAGTGGTGCAGAGGTACTTGTACTTTACTCGAGTATTGTCATTTTTTGCTACATTATACTTCTACACCACCACAATTCAGAGGCAAGTGTTGTACTTTTCACTCCATTGCATGAAAAATATGAAAATAGTCAACAAATGAATTATGATCATGCCACAGAAACTCCTAGAAGCCCACGAGGAGCAGAACAGCGAGGCGTTCACGGAGGCCGTCAAGGAGTTCGACTCGGTGTCTCGCCTGGACCAGTGGTTGACCACCATGCTGCTCCGCATCAAAAAGACCATCCAGGGAGACGCCGGGGACCTGAAATAGACCAACGTAAAGATAGGGGAGAAAGGGAGGGAGAAGGGGGGGAGAGGGGGTGGTAAAATGAGGAGAAAGGAGGAAGATGGCAGGAAGAAGAAGAAGATAAGAGAAGAACGATGAGAAGAAAGGGGGGTATGAGGGAGGGTGGGACTGAGGGAGTTTACAGTTGTACATATCAGTCTGCATGTGACCCCAACTAGCTAAGCATCCCCTTGAAACCACCTTTAGATGCCCCTGTGTCCCCAGTCCTGCAGTATTGCTCTCGTAACACTGGACTGAACTGTACTGAAAGAATGGATTTAAAAGGTGTGTGTGTGTGTCTGTGTGTGTGTGTGTGTGTGTGTGTGTGTGTGTGTGTGTGTGTGTGTGTGTGTGTGTGTGTGTGTGTGTGTGTGTCCACCACAGTACGGTGAATCATAATATCTGACGGGAAAGTGCGCAGTTCATAACAGATTTAAGATAATTGAAAAGGAATAATAATGTTATTTATGAGATGATTAATATTTATTGTCAATACTGAAGATATTATTTATTGTTTATTATGGTGCTCAGTGTTACGGTTTGTCTTAATATTTTAGGTATTAGCCCCTCTCCTCTTTTACTCTCCCTCACCTCTCCCCCTCATCTGTTCCCCCTCGTCCTCTCCTCGCCCCCACACCCCGTCCAGTCGGTAATCTCACCCATTGTGATTGGTTGGTTCTTTGTGTTCTGGCCAGTGGTTGGTCGGTGCGGTCAGCCTCCAGCGCTCGCTCCCGTCTCTGCCTCGTTTGTGCATGTCTGTTGTCATGTTGATGTAAGTGTTCGCCGTGTCGTGCTAATGTGTGAAGAACATACATGTAGCCTGGTATCATTTGTGTGAAGTCAGTAAATATGTACCTCAGATACCGAGTTGAAATAAAAACATCATCGCTCCAGATATTTGACTGCTGTTTGTAGTACACACTTAGTCAAACTTAGTTTAAAGCAGCGAGCAGCAATCTGGACCAAAGATTTTAGTACAAAATAAACATTTAGAGCTTGTTTTACGCCACACAATGACTTATTCCATACTCTTTTATATGCAGTTTCAGGGGTTTTATATCATCTAAATGGCCTCCTCTCGCACCATTAACATTCACACTGAGAAACTGCAGGCAGAGAGGCTACAAGCAGATGAACATCAGGGTTAAATGAAAACCATGTGACTGCTCAGGTGTGGGCTGCATGTGAGTGATGACAGCAGTTCCTAAACACTGATTTGCATATTCTGTGTGTAGGTTTGCAAATGGATGATAGGAACATATGAGCGGTTGTGTCGCAAATTCATAAACAACAAATTCATAAAGTGATATGGCAGGTTGTCAGTGCTTATGATTACTTGCATATGACGAGTAATTTATTAGCTAGCCTATTTATATTTATCTTTTAATAATATTACCACGTAACTTAAACTTTGACCCTATTGACCTAAATGTGTCAACACCAACCAAAGATATATCACTGTGAATTTGCATAAAAAGCTTGAAAACAAAGCACAGATTGAGGTTTTAAGTGATGCTGGTGTTATGTTCCACAAATGTCCCCTGAACCGTTGAACCGTTGAACCGTCAGTGGCTGTGGCTGGGCCCGGTTAGTTATGGCTAATGGTGCGGTTGTGTTTAGTTTAGACGTCGCAAAAATAAAGAAAGAAAGGAAGAACTACGTTTCGGCTCATGTTGTGATATGGGGGTCACTAATCGCTGTGGACAGATCCCCTCATAACACCTGTAGAATAATACCCACAATACCTTTCGGCGGACTCGTTGTATTCTGCGACACAGGCTTCCGGTGTGGCGCACGTTCGTTGCTCCCTCGCATTTCTCTGTATGCTGGATGTTCATTCAGTGTAAACTGTGAGCGCCACTGATCTTCGTAAGTGGTGGAATATCAGTTTTAACTTTTTCACTGAGGGAGGAGAGAGCAACGAGCCGTCAAGATGCCGCGAATTATGATAAAAGGAGGCGTCTGGCGCAACACGGAGGTACGTGTTTACATGGCTAGCTGCGTTAGCATGATGCTAACCCCAAATAGTAAATCTATGAGTCTGAGTTAGCATGAAGCTAGCTGTTCGCTAAACGGGATTTAGCCCGTTTAGCGAGTTAAGTTTATTTATGCTGCTGCCAGCTATGTCGAAATTGTTAAGTTACCGTTTGTGTGAAGTTGTGCAAATGGTAACGCGTTCAGATTAATCAGCGAAGATGGCTATGCCGTTAGCAGCCATTACTGCAGCCCTCAAAACTTTGCAAGTGTTAGCAAGCGAGCTAACGGTCAGAGAGAATAGCAGCCAGAGTATCTGTCAGCAGCGGGATTGTTTCGTGGTCGTACTGGACCATAGCAGTTGTTGATCATCAGTGTTTATAAACGGTGCGTCGGATTGAATCAAAGACGTGACGGTGTAATGTGTGAATATTTTCCAGGATGAGATCCTCAAGGCAGCGGTGATGAAATATGGCAAAAACCAGTGGTCCCGTATCGCCTCCTTGCTGCACCGCAAGTCTGCTAAACAGTGTAAAGCCAGATGGTGAGTTCACAAAACACAAAGACGGGATGGAAATAACAGTAAATCCACTGCAAACATCTTAAACTGCTCCTGTTGTTCCTTGTTTGCATGAGCTTGTGTGTAACGGGCTGTTTTTGCCTCCTCTCTCTATCTGTTCCTGAGGTCTTCATCTCAGCTAGAGTACGTGTTTAAACTAAGGACTCTGTCTGTTTGCTTTGTGTCTGTCTGCAGGTACGAATGGTTGGACCCCAGCATCAAGAAGACCGAATGGTCCAGAGAGGAGGAGGAGAAGCTGCTTCATTTGGCCAAGCTGATGCCCACTCAGTGGAGGACCATCGCTCCTATCATAGGACGCACTGCTGCCCAGTGTCTGGAGCACTATGAATACCTGCTGTAAGATCTCACATGGTTTAAAACACGTTTACACGCTGCACTTCAAGTGAGTGAAGATCATCAGAAATGCTGTTTAATCACCGCGTATGTGCGTTTGCATGCATGTGTATTTAGAGACAAGGCAGCGCAAAGAGACAATGAGGAAGAAGTGGGAGACGACCCGAGGAAGTTAAAACCAGGAGAGATCGACCCTAATCCTGAGACTAAGCCTGCCAGACCCGACCCTGTGGACATGGACGAAGGTACGTCAACACACTGCAGACAGTGATGGAGAGAGCGACCTTCACCTGAAACTTTAGGTCGAACTTAATCCAAACAAAGGAGCAGAATATATCCTGGATGTTAGAATATCTGCGGCCTCATGTGCTCTCACAGTCAGCTCTTATAAGTAGCAATTGTTAAAATTCTCAGTTACTCTTAAGAATTTGGTTTCCAGCAAATGCTGTGATCATCCTCTGGACGCACGCATCATTTCAAATAAATCAAATCCAAGTTTTCTTTCATATCTGTAGCTGCAGGAGACAGCAGACGTCATGTGTGTATATAATAAAATAAATGACTACTGTCTGTATGTCTGTAGATGAGTTGGAGATGCTGTCAGAGGCCAGGGCTCGACTGGCCAACACTCAGGGCAAGAAGGCCAAGAGGAAGGCCCGAGAGAAACAGCTGGAGGAAGCCAGGTCAGACACACACACCCATACAAGTAGTGGGTTATTATTTATTATTCAAGCACTTTCCTCTGAAATGTAATAATATTTTTTCAGTCCTGATGCTCTTAGTTGTAGCTACACTAACTGAAAATCTGTAAAGTTGCTGACGAGCACAGCAGCAGTAGCCATGATTCGGTGTCCGTCCCTTCGTGCTGCAGACGGTTGGCGGCTCTGCAGAAGCGCAGAGAGCTGAGAGCCGCAGGAATCGATGTTCAGAAGAAGAGGAAGAAGAAGAGGGGGGTCGACTACAATGCCGAAATCCCCTTCGAAAAGAAACCCGCACCGGTAAATCAGCAGTTTCCCTTCGACCGAACAGAACCCAACATCATTTTGCTTCAACTGAGTTTATTAATGAGCCACTTCATTTATTAACTATTGGATTTTGCTGACTTTAAGGGTTTTTATGACACCAGCATGGAGCAGTACGTCCCTCTGGAGCCAAACTTCAAACGACTCAGACAGCAGCACCTGGACGGAGAACTGCGCAGGTCAGTAACATCACACACACACACACACACACACACACACACAGCGTGGATCGCACGAGAACACACACACTGAAGAATGAACGCACAGCAGAGATGGATGCTTTAAATAACAGCATGTCAGCGCTGATCAGTTTTATATACACGAAGCGTTAAAGTGTAAACAAACGATGAGCGTGATTGATTGGACGTTATGAGGACACACAAACAGCAGACACACACACACACTCACACACACTGAACTCCTGGTGAACTGTTTTTGGTTTGTGGGTAGTGAGCAAGAGGAGAAGGAGAGGAAGAAAGACAGACAGAAGATCAAGAAGAAGAAGGAGAGTGATCTCCCATCTGCCATCCTGCAGACCAGCGGAGTGGCCGAGTTCACCAAGAAACGCTCCAAACTGGTCTTACCTGCACCACAGGTAACCACACCTGGACTGCTTCGTCTGTAATGAGCTGTAAATCTCTCAGACTGGCCCGATATCCGTGATTTATGTTAAGCACACTGAGTATTTGATATTTCACCAGAATTTATCTTCATGTCGTTCAACGTTCTTCGCAGATCAGTGATGCTGAGCTGGAGGAAGTTGTCAAATTGGGCGTGGCCAGCGAGGTCGCCCGCCAGGCTGCGGAGGAGAGCGAAAGCGGCAACTCGGCCTCCTCGGCCCTCCTGTCAGAGTACAGCGTCACCAACACCATGACAACAGGGCTGCGTACCCCACGCACCCCCACTGTCCAGGACAGGATACTGCAGGTAACCAACACACTACATATATATATACATCGCTTTATATGTTGTCTGTCATGCAAAAACAAAATATCATTTACCTTAAATCTGTCACAGCTCTCTGATGTCAACATTCAAAGATCGTTGTTTAAAAACTGGTGCGTTTATGTGCAGCTTCTCTTTTTTTAAGGATATTTTGACCAGTCTTTGCACTATTTTCCACTCGTTTCTTTTTGAATCACTTTATAACAAACATATATAAAATGTCTGAAATAAGCCTGATTTTTCTTACTCGCTAATTTCACCGTGATCAGTTATCACTCTCAGCACAGTTCACACACTCGAGTTTGAATATCAGGAAACGTCCTGTGGTACATACTTACGCCCTGTGTCTGTGTGGATTTCCAGGAAGCCCAGAACCTGATGGCTCTGACCAACATCGACACCCCTCTGAAGGGAGGCCTCAACACTCCGCTTCACGAGAGCGACTTCAGCGGAGTGACTCCTCAGCGTCAGCAGATTCAGACACCCAACACTGTTCTCAGCACGCCGTTCAGGTAGCAACGCCGCCACTGCTGTGCTGATGTAACACCGCGAACCAGCTGGTGCTGTTCATGCTAACGTTCACTGTCATGTCGCCTCTGACAGAACACCTGGACCAGGTCAGGGGCAGGAGGGCATGACCCCTCAAGGTGGAGGAGGGATGACCCCACGAGGGCCGGTGACCCCGGGTTTGACCCCCGGCCGCACGCCGCTGAGGGACAAACTGAATATTAACAGCGAGGAACAACTGGCTGACCCTGCGTACGCTAAACACCTGGTAAATAAATACACACTCTGTACACACATGATGCTTCAATACACAACTCACTGCTGAATGTGTGGAAGTAAACATTAATACAAGTTTCCTGATGAGATACAGTGTTTTGTATTCAGTAAGTACAAAAAACTGACGCAAAGAAGGTTTTATAATAGTGAGTAAAATAAGAATATGATTGAAGTGCTGTCTCTCTCTGCTCACACAGCAAAGGGAAAGCCTGCAGCAGCTGAGGCAGGGCCTGATGTCACTTCCTGTTCCCAAGAACGACTTTGAGATCGTTCTTCCGGAAAATGCAGAGAAGGAGCTCGAAGAGACGGAGACCGAAACGGGATTCGTAGAGGACTCTGCAGACGTGGAGGCACGCAAGCAGGTACGCACACACAGGGAAAACATGATTTTTTTTTTGAGTGCGTCTAAATGACATAAACCTAAATATAAACCCCTGTTTGTATAAAGCATATGAAAAAAGGTTTAATCCGTGTGTGTGTGTGTGTGTGTGTGTGTGTGTGTGTGTGTGTGTGTGTGTGTGTGTGTGTGTGTGTGTGTGTGTGTGTGTGTCAGGCTCAGCGGGAGGCAGAAAGAGAGAAGGAGCTGAAGCTGCGACACACTGCCGTTCAGAGGAATCTGCCGAGACCCACCGAGGTAATAAACACACTCACTTCCTCAGACAGAATCCAGCAGGGCAGTGTGTGTGCTTCAGTGTACTCATCAATATCTCAATGAGATGATCAATAAATATACAGAAAGGAGGTTTTGTGTGTTGTTTTTCTGATGAGAAAACAACCGCCTGTCTCTGCAGGTGAACGAGTCCGTCCTCCGTCCCACCTCCATGGAGCCGCTGATGGACCTCCAGCTGGCCGAGGAGCTGATCAAACAGGAAATGATCACCATGCTGCACCAGGACTGCCTGCACCACCCGTCAGCCAACGCCACCAGTCAGCTGCAGCGCGGCAAAAGCAGAGGCCCCGCCTCTACGTCCAACAACGCATCGCACATAGCGTACCTGGAAACGCACCCCTACAAGCCAGTCAGCCCGGAGGACATGGAGCAGGTAACGCACACATCAGCAGCTCTGTTAGCATTCATTTACCGGCAAAACTGTCCAAACTGGACGTCTAGCTGCAGTGTAAGCTGCAGGTATGAGTGATTCTTAATGATGTGTGTTCATACACAGGCAAAGATAATGCTGGCAGCAGAAATGGAGGTGGTGAAGGCAGGAATGGGCCACGGTGATCTCAGCATGGAGGCCTACAGCCAGGTGTGGGAGGAATGCTACGGACAGGTAAGTCAGAGAAAATCATCAGGCCCCGAAGACAGACGGCCTTTATCGACCTTCACGCTCACATGAAATCAACGTTTAGTCAGTCAGTGTTTGTTCTTCTGCTTCTTTCCCTCTGCAGGTTTTATATCTACCAGCTCAGAACAGGTACACCAGAGCTAACCTGGCATCAAAGAAAGACCGAATCGAAAGCCTGGAGAAAAAACTCGATGTGAGAAAACACAGACACACAGAAAACGAAAAGAACTTGACCCTGAATGCATCACTTTCCAGTTTTTAAACGGCTACATCTTTATGAAACCCTGCCGTCCGTCTCCCTCCAGGTGAACCGCGGCCACATGACAGCAGAGGCCCGCAAAGCAGCCAAACTGGAGAAGAAGCTCAAAATCCTGTTGGGAGGCTTCCAGTCCAGAGCACTGGGGCTCCTGAAGCAGCACAGTGAACTCTGGGAACAGGTACTGAACGTCTGCCGTGTATAAAGCCGTGTGATTTTTGGAAATTGTATGAATGTATTATTGTACTAATGATGTGATTCTCACGGTGGCCACCAGGTGGAGCAGGCAGCCACAGAGCTGCAGACCTTCAGTCAGCTGAAGAAGCAAGAAGACACTGCGATCCCCAGGAGACAAGAGGTGAAAACACTCATGACACTCGGCTCTGATCAGTCAGTCGATTTGTCAGTGCTGATAACTGATCAATCGTTCAGGTCTTTTATGTAAAAGCTGAACATGTTGAATTCTGCGTTCCAGCTTCTCAAATGTGAAAAATAACTTTTAAATTGAATCTTCCTGGGTCTGCTGCTCAGACATTTTTAAGACTTCACACCTCTTTCAAACTGCAGAAACTCTGACCTCACACACAGTTTATGACCTTCTGTTGCATCAGCCAATCAGACGTCTTTACCTCTCAGGAAATGAAAGCTAATTGTCAGATCTCTGGATTTTGTTGTGCGTTTCAGGCTCTGCGGGAGGACGTGGAGAGGCAGATGGAGAGAGAGCGAGAGCTTCAGCAGAGATATGGAGAGCTGCTGATGGAGAGGGAGGCGATACTCAACAATGCTCAGAAGTACTGAGCCTCACACACACACACACACACACACACACACACACACACACACACTTATGGAGGTGCTGATGTGATGCTAACACCTGCTGAGAGAAAATGTTTTCTCGCTCTTCAGTCCTCCGATTCGTCGTATTGAACCCTTCTGTCATTTTTCAACATTCGCAGTAATTCCAGAGATAAGTCCCGCCTCCATGTGCTCATGTTGCTGTGATGTCACGAGCTGAGTTTTGAGCGTGCTCATTAGTCCCATGTGTTTCTGTATTAGTGACCAATAAAGTTTCTTTTCAACAATGACGACGTGGCGGTAAGTGTTTGTTCCGGGAAGATTTTACTGGAGTCCAAACCATCAGATTTAACTAACAAACAATAGTCTGGCTTATTTTAACAACTCGGGACAGAAAGACAAACTCGAGCTGACTGAAAAGTCTTTATTATAACAATAGAACAAAACAATTATTCATGCAGGTAAGAATGAAAGTCTTCAACAGGTGAGGAAGGCCATCCCACTCCTCCAGTAAGCACTCTGAGGACAAAGAGGATTTAAAGTTCAGTCTCTTTCTGTCCACTCCCACTGAATCAGGTGTTCTTAAAGGAGACATTTTGAATCGCAATACTAATACGAAAACTCACTCATGACTCATTTATCCAGGCCAGGGTTCTTCTAAGTGCTTCAAAAGGCAGCTGGACTTGCTTGTGGTTCTAGAAGATGTTCCGCCTCTCGTCCAAAAGGCTTCTTCAGTTCTGACTGACTGGCGGTCAGTCCCAGGCCCATCATAGCTCCGCCCAGCGACTCTAACCATGCACATGACGTTGGGCGGAGCTATGATGGGCCTGGGACTCACCGCCAGTCAGTCAGAACTGAAGAAGCCTTTTGGACGAGAGGCGGAACGTCTTCTAGAACCACAAGCAAGTCCAGCTGCCTTTTGAAGCACTTAGAAGAACCCTGGCCTGGATGAATGAGAGTCCTGCTGTGTGTGTGCGTGTCTGTGTGTCTGTGTGTGTGTGTGTGTGTGTGTGTGTGTGTGTGTGTGTGTGTGTCCATACTGTGTGTCTGTAGTTGTATCTCCTGATGGCCTCTCTGATGTGGCAGGGCTGGATGGCTCCACTGGGAGGTTCCACTGCAGCCGCACAGCTCTGAAACAGATCAGAGTCCATTAATACGACACAGCTGACGTCGTTGTTTGTTTGTTGTTGCTGTGGGTCTGAACAAACAGTGTAAACACAAACCATTGACTGTTCATAACGATGGATGACAGATTCTTTGTTTTGTTGGAAGGTGAAGGCATGGCCCACCCTACTCCGCCTTTGATTGGCTTACCCTGACTAATAATCACTCCTCATGCCTAAACCTTACCAACCCAACCAACAACAGCCAATCAGAGGCAGAGTAGGGCGGGTCATGCCTTCACCTTCCTAGGAAAGTTAGGTCTCCTCTCAACGTTCCTACTCTTTGTCTTCTGGGTCGCTATCATGTCATCCATCTTTACATCCAATCAGTGATCAACCTTTTTATCATGAGACACCAATCAAACGTGAAAGCGTCTGCTCCACAGGTAAGAAGGTTGCAGGCTTAACACACACCTTTTTGCGTTTCCTCTGTCTCGCCCGGCCGTCCAGACTGCCGTTACCCTGTAGGAGGGGCTTTGAGGAGTGGGAGGAGCCTGGGGTGGAAGGGGGAGTGGCTTCAGGTGAGTCTGGATCCTTCTTTACCTGGAGAGAAAGACAGACTCTGATGTGATTTATGACCATGGTACCGTTTTTCTGCCTGACTGAAAACAACTGGATGTGTGTAAATAAAGTGTGTTTGCGTGTGTGTGTACCTCAGTGTGTGTGTTGTAGTGGATGTAGCTGGCAGAGATGACATGACTG
>NC_092068.1:24422500-24517500 GCF_039877785.1 Chaetodon trifascialis
CAAAGCTGAGCTGTCGACTCTCACAGAACTCGGAGTATTGAGTCTGGTCCATGGCTCGAGTCTGACGCTCTAAACGCTGAAGTTAAACAGACGTAAACAATCATCATCCTCATCGTATTTCAACTTTAAACAGAGAACACCATGATGACCTCTGACCTCCATCCGCTCCTGTTTGACGGGGTCTGCTTCCTGCCGCTCAGCCAATGACAGGAGGTCTCCGGTCTGATCCATCCACACCAGAAAATCCTGAGCCAAACGCTGCCTCCGCTGGTTCCCACCTGCGCCGCCCCACCGGCGTCCAAACACACAAGGAAAAAACGATTCTATCAATCTGACGTTTGCTGCTCAGACGTGTCACACAGACTTCACTTTGTAATTACACTCTCATTCAAAACTGGTCAGCGTGCACGTGTGAGTGTGCACGTACCTGCTTCTTGTGACACGTCTTCATCCTCCAGAGTTTTGAGTAGTTTGGATTTATAATCTCTAAACTGGAGATATTTCAATAACCTCACCACCTTCCTCTGGTCAAGAGACATCGAGGGACACAGAAAGGGGGGGGGGGGGGGGGGGGGGTGGAGAGCATTAGATAAAAATCCTTCATGATATTAAATTTGTGTATTTCGTGTGTATTTCTGTGTTTTGCTCACCTTGTCTCGCCTCATCAGGAACAGGATGTCCTCGGCTGAAATGACCCTCGACCCGCGGAGAGCCGCCCCCTCGCAGGCCTGATGCAGCTGACACACAAACCAGTCGTTAATGAGGAGGAGGTCATCCAGGAAACAGGTTCAGATTGTGTTTGTGGAGACGACAAACTGTGTGTGTGTGTTACATTTATGAGTGTGTTGTCCATCATGGTCAGATGTGTGTAAGTGAAAAGGTGAACATTGACTGGATTTTTATTCTTTTTCTCTGCTTTGGGACTCTTGGGCTTCTGTAACAAGTGATTTTCAGGGTGTCTGATCAATAAAGTTTATCTGATCTGAAGTCACGTTTAACTTGTGTGATGCTGCTTTAAACTCATGACCAACGGCGATGTGCTGTTACGTTACCAAAGTGATGAGCTGTGTGTGGACAATGTCCTCCACCAGAGCCGCCGTCTCATGCAGAGGCCTGCGAGTGTCTCCCAGAGCGAACCTGAGACACACACATAGTAAGTAATGCAGTACATGTAGACAAAGCAGCCGTGTGGAGAGTCTTAATGAAACAGGACTGATGAATCCTCTGCTGTGAGACAACACAAAGCCCTGGATAACAGATGTGCTGCTGACTGTACGATGACACATAATTCACATTTACGTTCATTTCAGTTTGACTTCACAGGATAATTCTACCAACAACACTCGAACGGCTCTCAGATCAGTTAAATATATCCGGTATTAAAGCTCAACACTGATCATTTTAGACATTTTATTCAGCTAAAGTCCTCGAATGCTGCTTATGTTCAGCGTTTTAGAGCAGCAAGGATCAGTCGATGGAAAGTAAATTAAATGTAAACTATTCTGGTAATCGGTTGATGGTTTCAGTCATTTTCTTTAAGCAAAAATGTTTGCTGGTTCCAGTAAGAATCGGCTGTTTTTCTTTGTCATTTTTGACAGTAAATGAAGAGTCTTTGGACCAAACAAACGATGTGAAGACGTCGCTTTGGGCTCTGGGAACCTGTGATGAGCATTTTTCACAAGTTTGACATTTTACAGACTAAACAATGAATCTATTAATCCTGGAGATATTGACAGATTATTCAATAATGAGATAAATCATTTGTGAAAATTCTCTCCTGTTGTTAAATTAAAAAAAAAAACAGGTTGGAGAAAAATGATTTTAGAAAGGCTAAAGAGAAGTATTTTTTTAAGGTCTGGTACTGAAACTTTGATCACTTTGACCCTAACCCCAGACCTGAAGTTTAATGCATGAGCAGAAAGACGAGAGCCTGCACGTTCAGATAAACACAAACACACACACACACACACACACACACACACACACACACACACACACACACACACACACACACACACACACGTTGGTCAAAGCTGGATTTGCATCCAGGGAAGCCACTTCCACGATGGCAGCCGAAGCTAAACCCACATCCTGACGCTCTTTCCCTCTCTCATTTCTTCTCTTTCCCTCTGTCTCTCCATCTGTTCTTTCTATGTCACATACAAACCAAACACCAGACCCCCCCCCCCGGTTGTTGAGTCTAACTCCCCACAATCTGTGCTGTGATTGGCTGGGTGCAGCTGCCAATCACGCAGGTGAGACTGGCTTTGGTTTGGGGTTGTGGGCAGGTTGGTCTCAGGTGCAAAGGTCGGCTACAGGCTGAGTGCTGGTTTTAGGTTTTTGAGGTTTATTTGGGTTTCAGCCTCTCTGACCACCAACACCATCTCTCTGCAGCTCACACACAACACAAGGTGAGTACCCCAAAACACACACACTCACACACACACACTAATGAGAGGACACACCATGGATGTGACTGCCTTTGAAAAAGCCACAGAAAGACGTCATTTATGGCAGAAAAATGATTCTGATTCAGGAAATTTACTTTATCTTTGTGCTAAATGGTGCAATATTTTTTGGCATTTCCTCTGCTGCAGAGTTTTATTGATTAATCTGCCAACTGATAGATTTCCTCAACAAAGCAAATAATTGCTTGGTCTATAAAATGTAAGCGAATGCTGAGAAGCTCAGGAGGACGTCTTCCCACGGCATGTTTTGTCCGTCCAACAGTCCAAAAACTTTCAGTTTACCTTCACCAGAGACAAAGAAAATCCTCATAGTTGAAAAACTTGGTAATATTAGCTGATCTTCACCTAAATACAATCACAGATCATCAAACTAGTTGCTGATTAATTTTCCATCAACTCATCAAATAACCAACAAGTCGTTTCAGCTCCACCGCAGACATTTCAGCAAAATGTGTCCGTCCATTTCAGCGAGACTTCAGGTTAATCACTGTCTCAGTGTCCAATCTTAAAGAGCTTTTAGGATTGTTAAGGAGGTTTTTCTGGGAGCTGAAAGTCGAGCAATGATCTTAAATGTGCCTTGATTATTATTAAAAGATGTTGTGATATTTCTCTGACAAACTCGTGAGCTGTTTGTATTTCACTGAACACGCCTGAACAATGCCAGTGATCAAATGTTTCCCTTTTATTTTATCTAACGTTTAGCTTGTAATAACTTTCATATCTAAGCTTACACTTTAGCAAGTAAACAAGCAAATTATGTTTGTTTTTGAGTGTTTTTTATGATGTGTCATCATGAAGACACCCTGTGTTTTAGTTTTTATTTCCTGGAGGCTGTTTTTTGTATCATTAGCCGAAACACTTCACAGGGTGCTGACTGAGGTTTTGTCTTTTGTTTAACAGGTTTCTATGGCTTCAAACAGTCTGTTCAGCAGCAGCAGCAGCCCGATGCTGTACTGGGGTGAGTCTCCAGTGTGTGTGTGTGTGTGTATGTGTGTGTGTGTGTGTGTGTGTGTCTTACATCATGCTCTGCAGCTCTGGAATGAAACTGGTCCTGGAAACTGGACGGTCTTTAGAACCTGAGGCGGCGGAGCCGGCCATCGGACTGCTCATAACCACATCCACCTGTCAACGTGAACAAAACAAAGAGGCATTAAATTAGGAATTAAAATTAAAATTATTGAATTAAACTTCACGTCACACTGCATGTACATCTATAGATATCTAACCAGATAGCAAATGATGTGTATCACCAAGCTGAATAACATCAAGATCAACATTTGACCAACTACTCCAAACTGGACCCGTAAACTAACCTTTAACCTTTTCAAGGCTTCACTGTATTGATGTTTTAAACCACGCTGTTTATTTGATGCTGTGCTCCTGCTCTTTGTTCTCATCAACTGTTTTAACATTGTGTGCTGCAAAGCCAAAGACAATTTCCCACAATGTGGACAATACAGTTTCAAACTATATTCATGTTCATGAGCTACACCTAGCTAAAACTGCAGTCAAATGCTACAGTCCTGCATTGAGTCCTACTTTTATGAAGACACAGTGGTCAATGTCAACAAAAGACCATCACTGTTCTCAGTGTAGTGTGTAATGTATACTTTGGCACTTTGGGATCATTTAAACAAAACACAACCAGTCAGCTATGTAGTGAAGAACAGAAGCTGAGCCGAGAGCTTACAATAACAAGATAGCAGAACAGATTTGAGGCAAATCAAAACACCGTCCAGGCACACACACACACACACACACACACACACACACACACACACACACACACACACACACACACACACACACACACACACACACACACACACACACTAAAGCAGAGAGGACAGGTGGTGTGACCGCAGTAACTTCCCCTCCGGCAGTGAAATCTGAATGATAATACAGCTCAGTTCCCTCCTATTCAAACACTGCGGTGAATCAAACACAATGCAGAAAAGAGTGAAAAGGAAAAGACGGACAGGAGGAACAGAAGAGAAACAGAGATCCAGAGGGACGGAGAGAGGAAGAAAATGGCACTTAAAAGCATTTAAAACTCACCAAAGTTAATGAAGAAAACGCCGTTCCTGCTCCACTTGACGCTTTTTGGTGTTTTCAGCGCGATTTGATGACGTTAACAACCAGGAAGCGCGCGACTTTGGTAGTTGTAGTTTTCTACGTTGTCTGCTTAAAACGTCCTTTCTCACGCATTTAAATAGTTAAAGTTTTAATTTGTCTGAAAATAAGTTGAAGAGGGACATCATCCTATGAGCGTTTTGTCAAATACTTTTGGTTTAGCAGCTGTAATGACTGGTGTAGGAAAACACGTTGATAACGTTACAGCTAATTTGAACAAATTAGCATGGACGGTGCTAGCTAAATATCCCAATAACAATACTCATTTCACAGTATTTAATCTATTGACATATTAAACACGCGACAAAAGATAAAGAAAGGTTGAAAAATCTTTCTGTCTATCTGTTGCTCCCTCTCAGATTCGGTGGGGAAGCGTAGGCCAACACCATCACCCACCCAACGTCAATTGGATGGCCCGGAAGTGAGGTCCCTCCACCAGCGCGCCGCAGCGCCACCCAGAGGCCTGGTCCAGACTGACAGCCCAAACTTCCTCTGCAGCAGCCTGCCCCAGCACTGGAGGTGCAACAAGACTCTGCCGAGAGCCTTCACTGTGAGGAATCATGGATCTGTCAATCAATCTGTCTATCTATCTGTTCATAATGTCAAAGGTCAGCAGTTATTTGGACATTTGGCCCTAAGTTAAGCCTTCCAGGATGATCATTTTCTCAGACCCTGCACTAATCCCTTATGTTCAGTCCTAACCTTTCACCGTCCTGCAGGTGGTTGCCCTGGGCGGCGATGTGCCAGACGGCGTGGCTGTCACAGTGATGGCCGGCAACGAAGACAACAGCAGCGCTGAGCTGCGCAACGCCACAGCAACCATGAAGCAAGGCTACGCCCACTTTAATGACCTCCGCTTCATAGGCCGCAGTGGGAGAGGTAGGTGGACGAACAGAGGCCTGTGATGGGATGTTTCAAAGAGGCTCAACAGCAGTGGTGAGAAACCAGCCGCACGGGACAGTCCACACACTGAATGTTGGCATCTACCATCCAATATGGTGGGTGTTGCCTTGTAACTCAGACAAGGGATCAACAGAAAGAGGAGAGGAGCACTTCTCCTCCTCAATCCAGTTTTGAATATCTGTATTGAGCCCTGAGTCATGTTCATTTAAGTTTGTAAGAGTTTTGCAAGCAGTGTTTACAGCATATCTACCCTTTGACCCTTTGAGATGAGCTGACTTGATGTGGCCTGTCAAACTTTACTACAGCAGGTCCTCCTGTGTATCTGTGGTTTGTCGGTAAATCACTTTTAAAACCTCTATAATTTTCCTGTTCGTGTGTTCGTGTGTGTTCTTTCAGGCAAGAGTTTCACACTTTCCATCAACGTGCTGACGTCGCCCCCTCAGATCGCCACCTTACACCGAGCCATCAAGGTCACTGTGGACGGACAGCGGCTGCCGAGACGTGAGTACACAGCAGAGAGACGTCTGCGATGGCTTCATCTGAGCTTTCAGTCACATGACTTTCTTCTTATCTGTCTCCCTCTCAGGACAGAGGCAGAAGGAGGTGAAAGTGGGAGCGTTCAGGTCATCCAGCAGCAGCTCTGCACCATCAGGTACCAGAGGAGGGACGTTATTTCAGCTTGAATAATCCAGACTGAAGGTCCACTTACTACCTTTTTGCCTGAGCTTTTGACTTTATATCACGTCTTCTTCAGTGGATGGAGTTTGCTTAGTTTTCATGAAGATGGATCACAAAAGAAGTTTAATACTTGCTATAATAACCTAGAAAAACCTTGAATGAATTTCTTTTGTATCAAACTTTTACGCTCAGTCTGACACGTTTCTGATGTTTGTGTGCGAGCTGCTGATGTTGTCTCACTCCAGATTGTAGATCCTTTTCCTCCTCGCTGTGGACCAATGAGCCATCGTTCCTGGGTCAGGTGACCTCTCTGAGTTCCTCCTTCACGTCAAGTCCCAGACTGCACCACCTGCCTGCCCTGTCCTACTCCACCCAGCCCACACCTTACAGCTCCTACCTGTCTTCTCCTCCTCCCCCTCCGCTGACTCACAGTGGTCCATTCCAGCCGAGCAGCTTCTACTACGGACCGAACCAACCACTCCAAAGTACAGGGGAGGACCGCAGCGTGGTCACAGCACTGACCAATTACATCGAAGGGGCGTGTCTTTCTTTAAGGGGGGAGGAGCCTGTCTGGAGGCCTTACTGATGATTGGATGGTTTGTGCTTATGTCACCCTGAGCCTGCAGTGAAAAGAAATCCTGAAACTCGTGCAGCTGTAACATCTGTGCTGCAGTGATTATACTGTTCTTATTTATTGTATTGTTCGGAAAATATTTATGTACTATTTTATTGTTTTTTATTCTAAAATAATAATATACAGATTGGGTTAAACATTAAACAAACAATCTAATGAAATTCATCAATCAGTTTCTCATTTTCTATTAAAAGTCTTTATACAATTAAGTGTTTATTGTATCAGAGCAACATGTGTATAAGAGCCTGAATACACCAAATATCTCATTACTATTGAACAATTAACCCTGACTCAACTTCCTGAGTGTTTGACCAGCTTCTAAAAACAATTTTGACAGTCAGTCAATGAACAATATTTGGATTTTTTTTTTTTAAATCTTAAATAATGAAAAATTACTTACATGTAGCTGGTCATGTCAAACAATAAAAATTCATACATGAAATTGTAGACAGCGAACAGTCGTGCAGAGAAACAGATTATGTGACGTGAAATTATAAAAATATTCTCTGTATTTACCAGCTTGAATCAGCCTGACACTTAAAACTGACACTATGAGATGTTCCTCTTATCAGTAGTTCAAGAAAACTGGGCTCCTGATTGGCTGGTACAGGTGAGGTGGGTGTGACCATGGCGAAGCTCTCCTCCTGGAACAGGTAAAAGGTACTTCTAAGTACTGCTTAGAGGATGTACTTGACTGTCCCAGTATTTTGTCCCTAAATGTCCACACTGTTAGTTTTTTTTTTTTTTTAACAATTAACTGAATCATTAACAGTTTGTTTACTTCAGACCAAAAACAAACAATATTTCTGTCAGTGTTTAAGGCAGTAAGTCCAGAGGTGAGAATACTTTCCTCTTTGAGTAATGACTAAAGTAATCTCATTACAGTTTAAGAAGAATAAGTTACATTTGTCCATCGCAGCAGCTCAGTCTTGACTGTCCGTCTGTAGAGCATTCAGCTCAGCCACTCTCCTGCTCCACTCCTCTTCTGTCATTTCTTCCTCTTCTTCTCCTTCCCGAACGTCCGCCTCCACCTGATGCTCACCTGAAACACAGGTGATCATGCCTCAGAGATGAAAACAAGCCCCGACAGAGCGGAAACCTGAACTCTGACGTCTTTATCAATGAATGCGTTCTCACCACTGCAGGTCAGAGCGGTGCACACCCAGTTTCCACAGGCGCACACACACTTGTTACACTCCATGTGAGTTTCAGCTCCGTCCTCGAACACTTCGTCCTCCAGCGCACACTCTTCATGCACACACACACATAAGAAAACACACAGGTGAACGAATAATCTGGACAAAGTGTGTCTCAGAATATGTATTTGTCAGATTCAGCCTGGATTTAAATGTTTTCACTGTTTTTAACGTCTGTGTGTTGTTGCCATTTTATGACATTTGGCACAGATAAAAGACACCTGCCTGAGTTTGTGTGTGTGCGTGTGTGTGATTACTTCTCTCGTATGGATGGTAGGTGGGTGTCAGACAGTTGATGAACTCCGTCAAACTCAGCTTCCAGTCGGCGTTTTCATCCGACAGCTCTATTAAAGCATCGACACACAGAGACCTGAGAGAGAGAAGAACCATTGATTACACGATCGATGACTTCATTACAAAGCCTGCGTGTGTGTGTGTGTGTGTGTGTGTGTGTGTGTACCTCAGCAGCAAGTTGGTCTCCAGGCTGTCGGAGTACGTGAGGTTGAGGGCCGTCTCATTATGTTTCAGGAAGTTCAGGAATTCTTTGGAGTCGAGCTCTGAATCCCCGTCGTCGTACATCTGCAGCACACGAGCAGGTTTTAAAGGTCGTATTCAGCTGTTCTCATAAAGATGAAACGCAGAAGTATTTTTCATCTTTTAAATGAAGTTCACAGTTAGTAAAACTGTTGTGACCTTGAAGTACATCTGCAGGACGTCATTGGCTGAGGGGCTGTGAGATTCCTCTTGAATCCACTGGATCACTCTCTCTCTCAGCCAGTCGCGGTTGGACAGGAAACACACGACTGCACACAAAAACAGCAAAGAAGACGGTGACTGCAGGTAAAACGGCAGAGGAAGAGGCTGTAAAGCTACAGAAAACGAGCTCTCATTATTCAAATTTTACAACCCTGATTCCAGAACAGTTAATACAGTTAAAGTCTTGTCTCTGTTTCGTTTTTAGGATCAGCGGTTTAATTAAACTCTGTGATAAGCTGCAGACTTACTGGGGCTCACATCCATCTCTGATGGTTTCTCTGCAAACAGAAACACAAACTACAGTCACACTCTGTGCACAGCTTTAACTCTGTGTGTGTGTGTGTGTGTGTGTGTGTGTGTGTGTGTGTGTGTGTGTGTGTGTGTGTGTGTGTGTGTGTGTGTGTGTGTGTGTTTGTGTGTGTGTGTGTGTGTTTGTGCACACTGACCCAGACAGCGTCCCCTGTGCCCCACGTGGATCTTGGTCTGGGTGACGCAGGCGTCTCTGTGCAGCTCGCAGTGATTTCTGTAGGACCTGCCGTTACTGCCGCACACCCAGTGCTCGGTGACATCACAGCGCTGCGGAGGAAGAGGAGGGTCAGCAAAGGTTTCCCCAGAAATGGCTGCAGAGGCAGATTTATGACGCCACTGCAGGGCCTCAGCATTTAGCGTGGCCTGCACACATGGAGTTTTACTTCTTTTTGTTCCCCATTACAACAAAAACATTACAATCCAAATAATGCTGAACATCATGATGCACATGAATATTTCCTTTTATAGACTTTAGTAAAAGTCCACAGCTTGGACGCACTGGTGCTTCGGGCTAAATGCTAACGTCGGCCTGTTTAATAAACGAGTGTAAAGGTGAATTCTGAGAGTTTACCTGTAAGCAGCGACACACTGGTTCTCCTCGGTCGGACGACACACACTCTCTGCCTGCACCGCAGGAAGTCCTGGCACACACTGACTGATCCTGAGGCGCACAGACACACACACACACAGCACTGTGTCATGTTTTCATGGCATTTCTGCTCCACACAGTGAACAATTAAAACACATGAGAAGTGTGTGTGTGAGTATATGTGTGTTTCAGACTCCAGATGGTGACCTTTAACCTCCCACTGGGAGAGACACATGCCGTTTTGAATGACAATGGCCCTCGCCACACACACACACACACACACATTATTGAGGCAGATGGGCAGCGGTGCAGCTTCGGCCTCAAGATGCAACACAAGTGGACAAACTATGAAGTTTTAAAAGCGGCGACATGTCGCACTGATTTTCAACTTCCATTCAATTCTAAAACACACAAATTGTTACAAACGTTACAATCGTGCCTTCATGAAGGTTACAATGTTCAGTTTATGTTACAAATGTTTACGGAGGAGTTGATTCAACTACAGGGTGTATGGGTGGACAAAATAATGGAGACGCCTGTCAGCACAACGCAACAGTACCAACAAAACGCAGGACTGCTGTAGTGAGCCGGATGAGTTTAAGCACGCCGTACCTAATAAACTGGCAAATGACTGAACAAAACACACTTCAACACAAGATTAGAAACACAGATTCTCCTGAACAGATGTTTAAATATAAATTCCACACATTCCTCCGTACTTACAGGTCGGCAAACCCGACACGCATGCACATGTCGATACTTGTGAGGACGTCCTGCGTTCACTCGACCCTGACCCTGACTTTAACCCTCGTCAAACCGGGCCCCCAGACCCACAGGGACCCCTGAAACTGACCCCAACCTGAATCACTCAACTGAAGGAGACAAGGCTGGACAAAAATGTCTTCACTATCAGGGTCCAAAATTCAAAGACAGCACAAACACACACACACACACACACACACACACACACACACACACACACACACACACACACACACACACACACAATAAATACATCTGTTGCCTCCAGCTGACATCTGCTACACCACAAACCTGCTGTTAGCAACCACACACACACACACACACACACACACACACACACACACACACACACACACACACACACACACACACACACACACACACACACACACACACACACACACACTGCAGTGGTGTGTTGGTGTAAATACGTCCACGTCTGACCCAGTTTTGGCTGAAGGACACTTTAAACCTTTTCTTCTCTCGTCCTCCTTCACTCTCTCTTCACATTCATCTTTTCTTCCTCTGTTCATCCTCATTATTCTCTCCATTATCTCCTCTCCATCCTCTGCCTCTGTTGCCTTTCTTTCTTTCTTTCTTTCTTTCTTTCTTTCTTTCTTTCTTTCTTTCTTTCTTTCTTCAAATCAAAGTAAGTCTGTCTGTGAGGCTGTATGAACATAACCTCTATGAGCTGAACGCTAACATTTAGACCATTAGTTCAAAACACAAAGTCCAGCTGATGCAGGTGAGAACGTGGTGAGCTTTGCAGGTATTTGGTCATAAAGCAAAGTACCAGACACATTAAAACGTCGACCTGATGATCACAAAGTTAAAAGAGCAGCTGCAGAGGAAACGCTGAGTGAAGCAGACCAACATCCAGCAGACTGTGTTTAAAGCAGAATTACAGCTGAGAGCCTTAATCACACACATACCTGAGGGCCTGCTCACTGTGTGTGTGTGTGTGTGTGTGTGTGTGTGTGTGTGTGTGTGTGTGTGTGTGTGTGTGTGTGTGTGTGTGTGTGTGTGCACGTGTGTGTGTGTGCACGCGTGTGTGTGCTTCTATGTTCCTTCAAAAGTATTTGTAAACAAGACTATAAGTTTTCAGAGCATATTTCAAATTTTGACACCTTCCTAAAGTGTGTATCCTCTTTACACACATTCACACACACACACACACACACACACACACACACACACACACACGATGGATATATATTAGCTCTTTTCCTGCAGTCAGAGGTCGACATCAGTCTCTTCGGAGTGACTCCTTGTGATGGATTTATGTCGCTCTTGTGATGAAGGAAAAGTGAAAAGTTCAAAGAAAAGCTGAAACGCCGTCACTGGAGATATTTCTGCCCTGTGTTTCCGTCAACACACGTTTTCAGCCATTCTCCCGCTTTCCTTTCCAAATTCCTGCTTGTCATCTGAAATTAATCCTGGTTTGAATTTAATGTGTGTGTTTTCATGCTCAGAAATACAAAGGACATGAGAGCACAGGTGTGATGTACATTTACTCCTGTTTTAGTGGCACTTCAAGGTATTCAGTTCTCCACTTTATGCAACTTAAGACTTCTGCTCGACACCTCAGAGGAAAATATTGTACTTTTCACCCCACTGCTGCTTGTCTGACAGCTTTAGTTACTGATTACTTTTCAGATTACAGATTTTTAGACGATGCCTGTCCAGTGAAAACACTCCCTGTACCTGAGCCAGAGGAGAGGAGGAGACAGGAGGAGAGGAGAGGAGCAACGGCAGCAGGAGCGCAGAGACGATCCACATCTGGAGAGGAGAAAATATGAGATTTATTATCATTAAAAAATCATCAAATTATCTTCACATAAGGCAAATATAACATTTTACTCATGCTACCACTACTAATGATGCTATGAATACTTATAATAATAATAATATTAAAGCAGCCCTACCTTGGCAGTCTAAACACAGCTTGTCCTGAATCTGTTGTTCTGTGATCAATCAGTCAGTGTCCTTAGATTCAGTCACTCTGATCAGCAGTCAGTCAGCGATACACAAAGTAATCACAAGGTGGTAAATTCATATCCAAATAATCAGCACGGATCCGTTTAAATGAGGAGTTTACATCCTGTGAAGGCTTCTGCTTCGATCTGTGCTGAAACAACATCTGAGATACAAAAAGAAAGAGGGGGAGGAGGAGGAAGAGGAGGAGGAGGGATGCTGGGAGAGAAAGGAGAGCAGCTGTCCAAAGCCCCTCAGACCACCCCTCCCTTCATGCAGCCTCCCAAACACACACGAGCTGTCCTCGCCAAGAACGAGGAGTTAAAGGCACGCGACCGGCTGACATGTTGAGACGCCGAGAGGAGAGAGGAGGTGAAGCTGCTCTTCCTCCGACGGACGAACAACGACAGAAGAAAAACAAAACCTCTCGATATTTTTCTGCATGTTTAAACTGAATTTTAAATCAACAAAACTGTTGATTTTCTTTCCCAAATTGAGATTGTACGTCATTGTTACCGCACAGAGTACAACAGAACGCAGCTCTGCCCACTCCAGCAGCTGGTTTGACTCTGTTGTAGCGCCACGCGGTGACCAGCAGGGGGCAGCGTCTCCGTGTTGGATTCATAGACGTCATTTACGCGCTCAGGTGGAATAAGGCTGCCGGGTCACAGGTTTTCTGTCCTTGAATTCATTTGTTCTATATGTCATTAAACACACATTTGCAATGAAGTAAAAACCAGTTGAAACCCAGTGAATTCTGATCTGGTGTCCAGTTTGTAAGATAAATCCAGTGATCTGCAGACAGGATCTCTGGATCTCTGTCTTCTCTCTACTGAGGCAACAAAAATGTGCATCCGTCACTGTTTTTCTTCTAATTCTGTCAAGTTCAACCCTCCTGAGTGCAGCCTTACCGGAGCAGTGGTGGAGGTGCAGCTGGACAGGTCAGCAGGACACAGTCAGCCCCTCATACTGGACCTGCGTCCATCGGAGTCACCGCGCTCGTGCCGTCGCTCTCAGGACGCACGGCGCACACGCGTGTGTGTGTGTGTGTGTGTGTGTGTGTGTGTGTGTGTGTGTGTGTGTGTGTGTGTGTGTTGTAGCCTGAAGTACCAGAAGCACAACAAAAATTAAAAGCACTTTTTTGACAAGGTTGGAGGTCACACCCAAACACACCTGTATCCCATCAGCCCGTCCCCATGCAATCACCTCATGTGACAGACACACCCACAAAACACTCAACCATTAACGGCTCTATAATCAGAAGGATAATAAATCACTGCAGTCACTCAGGTCCATGCAGGTCTGCCCTGCAGCAGCTTCGGGTTCATCAGGCCGTGGAGGTGCCTCTGCTCCCCTTGTTGCTCCGCTTTTCACTGCAGACAGTCATGACTGGCTCTCCTTTCCTTTGCGCCCTCCTTTATGTTACACCCTTGACTCTGTGAATATCAAATTTTGTGGATTAAAAAAAAGAAAATCTCAAAGGGTTGGTGTCAGTGAGGAATAGCATGTGTAGAGTGATTTATTACAAAAATAACAAGAGAGCACGGGCTCCTCGAGGTGGAAATGGAGAGAAAGGTGACATGCCCACGGTGTTGAGACACACAGTTTTAGGACCAGGGACAGCGCCACGCCTGCACAGACAGGTGAGCTGCTGCCACCTGCTGTTTACAGCCGGTACTGCATCACATGTTGTATACACCAAAACACCAAGCTTTCCCTCATCGGGACCGAGAGGTCTTCAGGGTGCAACTGGTCCACCAACGAAAACAGGAAAGAGGCTAAGAGGTCTTTCCAACCAGGATCAACCAGCTCTTCATATTTTATTACTTTATAATGATCCATCAGAGAGAGAGATCACAGAGGAGTATTTCTGCACAGGCAGTCAGGCCTTGTCCTGTTCTGAGTAACTACAGGACCAGCAGAGCGAGGCCAGTCCTTACAGATCACTATGAACAGGAGAAACCATATAATGTGGTGACCAGGTTTAGTGGACTTTAATAAAGCAAGTAACATCCTGAGTTTTACAGAAAACGTGGAGTAATTATTTTAAAGTGTTTGAATTTTTAGTATTAGTTATTCTCAGCTTCGTGTAGCTTGGGTCGCAGTTAAATGAGGCTTGTTAGCAGCAATCATTTGTTAAGGGGCGCATTGCGTGTGTGAAGCTTTTGAGCTAAAAGAATTCAATGAATCGTCAGTTTTCAAAACATTTATTTGCATTTTTTTGTTGAAATCTTCAGTACAGTCTGTCGTCTGACAGGAATGCATGAGAGAAGACATGATTGGCTCAAAACAGTCACATGAACATCGTCATTGTCATCATCATTATATGTATCAATGTCGTTACTGATCCATGAAAAATAAACACTTTAATCCAGAAACTCCCACAAGACCATGCCCCCCATACATCCTTTACTCGCCCCGCCCCTCCCATAACCCCGCCCCTCCCTGATCATCCAGGTGAGTCCCTGAACTCTGTACAAGCCCTTCAGACAGACAAGCATAGAAAAGATGAAGATATTAAAGATGAAGAGTATTTAAAAAGGCAAAAACATGTACCCCCCCCCCCAGACATCATCATGACATCATGACATTCAGAATACATTTTGAACAGAAATGGTCCAGAAGAGACGAAAACAAACACCATCAGCAGTCATTCAGTGGATCACTGAAAACCAGCCAATCAGAGGAGAGGATCTCGTGTTTCCTGTGACCTCATTGGCTGAGAGATGTGTGTGTTGAAGGTGAAGAGGGGCTGAGTATTTTTACAGTGTAGCTGGGGAGCTGCTGCCCCCTGGTGGCGAACAGAAATATACACACAGATACCTGCAGTATATACAAACACAGATCCTCCGTCAGAGCGACGCCTGACTCAGACTCACTTCTGTCAACTCTGGATTCTGATGATCAAAAAACATCTGAGTCACAGTTTGCACTCTGGAGGTTGACTTCACGTTTCCTGTTGACATCCTGTTTACTTCCTGTTTCCACCTCTTTACTTCCTGTTTCCTGTTATCAGCGCGAGTTCACTTCAGCCTTGATCTCTCTGCACTCTGGACCGAAGCTCACCTGCCTCAGGTGAGAGGTGCTTGAAGCAGGTCCAAGAACTGTGTCTTTAAGACTGGACCAGACTGAACTTGACTAACAGATTTAAGACCTTAATTTGAACTGAGACAACAAAATGTGAAGCTCTGATTGGCTGTAATTACTGAAATGCACCTACGTAGTCAACGTCCACCTCAAAGCTTTTATATCTACAGACTTCTTGTACCTTTAACCTTTCCTCTGTTCTGTGGCGAATCATATTTTAGTTTCAAGCCTATCTGGTTTTCAATTTTCACATTAAAAGCCTTCCGTCCCTGGAGGGCTTTTATTGTGAAATAATTTTCACAGGTGTTGAGTTTATCAAAATAAAACTGCAACAAAGACGAGTTGAATAATGAAAGAATCTAATCACTGTTCCTGTTTTGCAGCTCATTTTACAATTCCTTTGATCAATGACTGTCAGCAACTAATAATCAATAATCGTTAAAAGGTATTTTCCATTATAACTCACCAATAAAACAAGATTAGATTATGTTTTTTTTTACACAAGTTTCTAAAAGACATTTAAGGCTTGCAGGTCCTCTCTAACCCCCTCAACACTTCCTGTTCAACTGCTCTGTTCTCATTGGAGGAGAGGAAGTCACCTGACACCCTGCCAGTTTTCATCCTTTAAATCTTTTGTCTCCTGCATCTTGTTCAGGTTTCCACTTTTTCTCCACACCCTTTTGTTTTTACACTAAATATTTCAGGGATCGTGTTTTAAGGATGAGAGTAAACGTCCAGGTGTGACAGGTGTGCGTGTGTGTTAAGTAACTGCTCTTCCTCCAGTCTCTGCTCAGGTAAATCAGACTCTCCAGGTTTTTCAAACTGTGACGTTACATGTTTGTGCGAACTGAAGGAAAGTTTAACATCTGATTGATGAGAAAAAACATGCAGCTGTGCAGCCCCACGTTCAAGTCTCCACACACACACACACACACACACACACACACACACACACACACACACACACACACACACACAGACTTGTACTTCTATACTTGTGAGGACCCTCATTGACAGAATGCAGGTCCCAGCCCCCTCACATCAGCATTACACCATGACCAATGAGAACTCTATTCTATGTGTTTGCACTTGAACAAACCGCCTCCATTAACAGAATTAGCGGTTAGCACCTCCTGTTAGCATTGTACCCATGAAGGTACAGAGAACGATGACTGAAAACTTAAAAACATGGCATGACGTGTCGTTCCTCTGCTTTCTAAGTGGATTTCTGGGGGTTTATTCTGGATGGACATCAGGGTTAATCTCCTCAGAAAGTTGAGGTCACGCTGAATGAGATCAACTTGTTGTTTCAGGTCAGTGTTTTCACATTTGAGTCGTGTATCGTTTTGTATGAACTCTCACTTAAGCATCAGAGCTGCAGGTCTAATCCCAAACCTTATCCTAAAATGAACCTAAGCCTGAACCTAAATCTGAACCCACAAACACACATTTAAAGGTTTGTGTCTTCATAAAATGTAAAACCCTGCTTGGTCCTCACAAAGATAGCTGTACCAAACAGTCGCGCACACACACTGGCTTTCTCTGTCTATGAGGGGGGGGTGAGGGGGGGCAGCCCCTCGTCGCTGGGCGTGGCCGTGTCGTCGCTCGGCTCCAGGCTGTCCTTCAGACTCACCGTGCTGTCCGAGGGGGGTGGGGTTGACTCGGAGCGGGGCGGGGTTAATTCGGACACGGGTGGGGTTAACTCGGTGGGGGGCGGGGTGTCCGGGGAAGGTTCTTGGGTCCCGTTGGCGGTCAGAGGAGGGGCGGGTTCCTGTTTAGGAGTGCCTGTGGTGAGTGGAGGCGGAGTGAAGACGGGGTCCGCCCGGTGGGGGGCGGAGTTAGACAGGAGGCTGTCGGTGAGAGAGAGCGAAGATTTCTCCACCAAACGCCACTGCATGATGCTGGTGTCCTTCCCCCCCGTGGAGATCAGGTGACTGTCTTTATACAGGAAGCTGACGTTGGTCACATGACTGCTGTGGGCGCTGTACTTATGGCTGGGAGCCTGCAGACACAGACAGATTATTGATTGATTGATTGATCCTCATCTTGTTTATGGTCAATCACTGTCAGGCCCCTCACAGTTCTCTTGGAAACCAGAAGAATAATTTGATCTGATTATAAGAATTCAAGAGTTCAGAAAGGTCTGATAGTGTGTGTGTGTGTGTGCACGTGTGTGTGTGTGCGTGTGTGTGTGTGTGTGTGTGTGTGTGTGTGTGTGTGTGTGTGTGTGTGTGTGTGCGTGTGCGTGTGCGTGTGTCTCACCTTGGGGGTGGAGCATGGGTAGGCGAACAGGTGAACTTTGCAGAAGTCGTCAGCCAGAGCGATAACCTTCCTGTTGTGAGATCTGATCAGAGCATTGATGTCGGTGCCGTCTGAACCTTCGGGCCACACACCTAACAGACAATCACAGACACACACACACACACACACACACATTCATATTGAAACAGGAACAAACACACACACACACGGCTGGCAGAAAACTTTCAGAGAAACATTTTCCTTCACTGGAGCTAACCCAGGGGAAACATACAAAAGTCGACTGAAGTATGTGCACAGGCTGTCCACATACTTTTGGACATGTAGGGTTGGTCATGTTGTGAAAACACTGCATTTTCCAAAAACACACAATATCACACTGGTGCACAGGTGTGCAGATGTACTAACCGAACACGTGGTATCCCAGCACGCAGGTGTACGTCGCCCAGTCGATGTCTTTACACTCTGAACGATTTCTGATCAGCTTACAACCGTTTGGAACGTCCCCTGAAAAGACAAAACTGTTACTACACAAGTACACAACAGTACAAATACTCAGCAGTACCGTGGTCAAGTACTGTGAGTACTCACAGTAGAGGATCTCATAGTCTCCGGAGTTGGACATGATGAAGTTGTTGTCCGGTGACCAGTCCAGGTGTGTGATGTAGCTGGAATGTCCCTGTAGAGACAATCAGGTAACTCATGTAACTCACACATCTGACCGTCATCATCACCTGAACACACACTGCCTGTCAGCAGCAGTGCATTCTGGGACATGTAGGTGTCTATAGTTTCTATAGTGTGCGGTTGATGAGACCTAAAGACCTCTGACTCTGTTAGTTAACCCCGTCACCACACCTGGTTCTGCTATAACCACCAGCTGCAGATGGCAGCACAACATGACATCAGGAAGAACAATTAAAAACTGAAGAAGAAGAAATTCTGTTTCTGATGAATGACGAGTCCGAACAACAAACAGACTCACTGTGCACTTCCCGTATCGGCTGTACTTGCGTCCTCTGTCGGAGACGGTGTAGAGGTAAATAAAATTATCGTGAGATCCGACAGCCAACAGAGTTCCATCTGCAGACACAGAGAGGAGCATTCTGGGACATGTAGTTCACTTATCTCACAGCGTTTTTTTCAACTTGTTTATAAACAGGACCATTTAACGTGACTCCACCCACCAACAGAGAAGCGCATCACTGACAGCTGCTCGTTCCCGTCGGTGTGGATCGCCACCAGGTCGGTGGTCTCCGCGTCCAGAACGTACCACCTGAGACAGGTAAAGCAGTTAGACCATGAACTCGCATATAAATGCAGAATCTGTAGCCAAAGGACGAGTTTTTCATATTGGAAGCGTTCTTGTTTCTTAAAAAACACAGCTGGCAACGGACTCTGCCGATATATTCATCCAATCACCAAACTCTAGACCATGCTGTCCCTGCAGATCAATTAACTAAGAGCAGATTAGAACTGTGGAGCTGTGCGAGGTCATACATCTATAAATGATCTGTACTGACTTTCCTGAGTGTGTTCCAATGGCAACCACGGCTCCGCTGGGATGGAAGTCCGCACAGTGTCCATGTTCCTGAGGGACAGACAGAGGTGTCAATCATCTGTCAATGTGCCAAAAATAACAAACCCACCAATCAGCTGTCAGTCAGTGACCCCCCCCCGCCTCACCTCCAGCGTTCGGCTCCATTGAAGACTGTGATCCACCGAGTTCCAGAGGCAGACCAGCCGGTCCTGAGCGCAGGTCAGAAACATCTGTCTGGACGGATGAGACGCCAAGCCCCATAGCTCGTCTGTGTGACCCTGAACACATCACAAGGATAGTGAGAGCCTGAACACATCACAACACCAAGGTACTGAGAACCTGAACATATCGCATCATGATGATGTCATGATGACGTCACGTGGTCTCACCTGGACCTCCACCAGGAAGCCATCGTTGAAGGTTCCTCTCAGGATGAAGTTACGAGACGTCCCGACCAGAAACTCTTCCCCCTTCCCCTCAGACACAGCTCTGATGGTTCCGTACTGATCCGGGACCTGTAAACACAAACATGTGACCTCAGTCATGTGACCTCGCCTGATGTGCAACATGAAACCAATAACACTGGTGGGTAGATCTGCTTAAATACTGTAATTAAGCCTAAATTTGAGGTACCTGTACTTTCCTTGAGTAATTCATTGTATCCTACTGTATACTTCTAGTCCACTATATATTATATATTTACTTTACAAATTTGTTAATCCATAAAGAGAAGATAGAAGAGAAAAAACTCATGTTTACTGCAACATGAGTACTGCTGTTAAGTGTATTAGTACCCTTACTGGAGTAAAGGATCAACATACAACCTGACTGACTGACGACAGAAACTGAATATGGTTTGGTGTGTGTGTCTGTCTGCGTGCGTGTGTGTGTGTGTGTGTGTGTGTGTGTGTGTGTGCATGCGTGACCTCGATGTCACGGTCGGCTCGCAGCTCGTGGTCCCACAGGATTATTTTTCGGTCTTTTCCTCCTCCAGTCAGCAGAGTGCCGCTCCTCATCTCACACATACAGAACACGCTGCCCTCGTGACCTTTGACCTGTCGACTGATCTGAAATGCTGCACACACATGCGCACAAAGGTGAGTCACACCTGTCATCTGCCAAACCAAGCTGCTTGTACAGATGGGGGAATGAAAGGAAAGTTTCCCGACAGGAGAAAAGAACATTGATTTTAGCATTTTGTGATATTTTTATGACAACAAATGAAACAATGTTTAAAGTTAAAGTGTGTGTGGTTGCTGGAGATGCTCGAGTCCACTGAAGAGAAACTGAACATGGTATTCTACATGTTTCAGTGACGCTGTGTTTGGCGCCTTTGGACAGCTCTTAGAAGCACCGTGAGCTGACCGAGTGAGAAACTTCACACTAAAGTGGATCTTCAGGTGCACTTCCAGCAGCAGCCAGCAGGAGGCAGCAGATCACACAGAGAACACGGTGTTTCTTCAGGTTTCCTCTGAAAACACTTCTCCTTCCTGTTCAAACAAATCTGCTGCTGGACTCAGACTTTCGTTTGTTCGGTGTGTTTACGACATGAACTCTCTCACTTCTTTAAAGCTGTGTGCAACACTGATCTGATCTTTCTTTCTGTCAGACACTGAACATGAACAGATCTGCAGGCGTTTGGCTGAACCTGATCTGACTCCAGCGCAGAACTTCAGCAGAAAAACGTTTAATTTCTGGCATCGCTCCTCTTGAAACCAGTTTAACAGCATGTCTCTAAAACCATTACTGAAACTGGGCCAGCACACACACACACACACACACACACACACACACACACACACACACACACACACACACACACACACACACCTCCCTTCGTGTTCTCCTGTGGTTTTTCTTCACAGCGTTAAACTGATCTCAGGTCAGATCCTGCAGTTTATTCTGGCACAAAGAGTAATCGGGCGTGTTTGCAGGTACGCGCTGTGCAGCTTGTTTTTGTTTCTGTGACTACAAAAAACACATTAAATTTCCTGTGAGCATATTAAATGTTTGACAGCGGTGATGGAACAATTAAGAATCTGTCAGTCACTCCCAGTTTGTCACCTGCCTGAAGGTCAGGATAACAGCCATGACTGACGTACAGATACGTGGTTTCACTCACTGTGAGAAAGAGCCTTCATATAATTATATCCAGCTGATAAGCGAGTATTCCTTCATGTTGTCTTCACTCATAAATATCAGCAACAAGGCCAGCCCTAACTGACCAATCACAGCTATGTGATGTTTCTGACTAACCCCAGCTCTTACACACACATCAGCTACGATGTAACGTCCCACTGAAGAACTGTAAATCAGTCTTTCCTCACCTCTGGGTCCCTTCCCAGTGGGGGTCTCTGCGGAACTCCTGGTCCAGACCAGCAGGAATCCTCCAGAGTCTCCGGTCAGGATGTCCCCAGTACTCAGGAAGGCCAGACACTGAACAAACTTTGGCTTCTCGTATTTCTGAAAACACAAGAAACCGGATCAGAGGAAGACGAGGACAACTAAGACTTTAACTAAAGCCCCGTCAGACAGAGGCAGACAGGCAAAAATGGACATATTACTGTGTTTTATAGTATTAACACTGAACTAGCGTGACATTTAAGTGTCGCACTGTTCACCACACGTTCAGCTGAGCACTTTGTTTTTCACACTTCATTCTGCTGAAATCTGCTGGATCTGAAACAGTCTGACAGGCTGAAAACAAACTGCAGCTGTAGGTTTTTATAATCGCAGTACTTTGAGTGTAAAACTTCAGATCTCGGGGTTTGTTCCTTTGTGTTCAGCCAGGTGGAGCTTCCTGTTTGTCTGCAGATCAAATTCCTCACTTGACTTTGTTTCAGCCTCTGCTCCACCAAACTTCATTCATCTTTTTGTCTATTTAACCCTTCAGGTCAGATTTTTCAACAGAAGCCTTTATTTTCCCAGATGATCTGTAGTTTTTTGTCAGTGTGATGTTTTTCTACGTTTACTACAACTGATGTAAAAATTCAGACAGAAAGTCTCAAAGAACTGACAAAAATCATCAGCTGCATTGATCAGCTCCATCTTTTCATCTGTTTATTAAAAATCAAAATCAAAGAACCAGAAAAATAAAAGTGTCTCCTCACCCCAAAGATTCCCTGTTTACGAGCCAGTGAGTTCCCAGTCCAGAGCCAGAAGAAGATGTGGGACTTTCCACAGGTGACAATGGTGTTGGGGTCTGTGGGGTGGAACTCCACGACCAGGACCACCTCGTTAGTGGTCTGAAACGGTTTCACTCAGTCAGAACCAGTTAAAACACTGTTATAGATGTGATTCTAAAAACATGATTCTGAATTTAACACTGCACAACGTTTTTGGTGCAGAGTGAGAGTTCACCTTGATCTCTGCAATCTTTGACTTCTTCTGCCAATCCCAAACTGTCAACATGTGATCGTTACAGTCGTCAATGACACTCAGGTGCTGACCTGAGTCCTGAAAGACAGGCAGAGACGTGACGTGAGACAGATACAGAGACATGATGTGAGACAGATACAGAGACATGATGCGAGACAGATACAGAGACATGATGTGAGACAGAAACCAAGACATGATGTGGGACAGATAGAGAGACAGATGTGAGACAGATAGAGAGACATGATGTGAGACAGATACAGAGACAGGTGTGAGACAGATACATCGCAAAGTCCTTCAACAACAAAGATCTGAGCAGTGTGCTCCATGTGTTACATGGTACTACAGTTCCCATGATGCACCTGGGAGATACTCACAGCTTTGGAGAAAGCCAGAGAGCCGACGCCTCGCTCAAATGTTCCCAAACCGACAACCTGCAGAGTGGACAGACTGACGCTGTCCCAGATACGAACGTGAGGCTGCAGCGCCTGAAAGCAAACGGGACATTATCATCATCCTCATCATCCTCATCATCCTCATCATCATCACTGTCATCGTCAGCCGACAGATTCCGTTCAATCAGAAGTGTTTTTAACCTCACCCGTCCGTCTTTGTCCACTCCCGCAATCTGTCCCGTGGCGATCCGGATCTTATCAGGATGGATGGCCAAACTGACAGAGAGAGCAACACAGATGTTGTTACCTGTCACCACAAACCAGCCAATAGGAGAGCAGCAGATTATTTATACAAAAGTGTTTTCTCACCACTTGACACAGTCGGTGTGTCCGAGGTAATGTCTCTGAGTTCGTTCTTCGTAGTTAAACAAAGCAACAACGGAGGCGATGAAGTAAACGATCTCTCCCGTTGGAAGGAGGTAAATGTTAGCTCTGCAGTCTCTGCCGCGGTAACCGTACCTGCGGGGAGTCAAGGAAGCACCTGGAAAACACCTAGACATTCAGCCTGTGCATCATTTCTCATCATCTGAGAACACATTGTTTGTAATGCTATATGCAGATGACACTCATGTCTCTAGATCTGGTGATCCAGCGTCTGATCGTCATTATTTTGCATTACTACGACTCGTACTGGTGCCTGCTGTGCACAGACTGTAGGATACACCCATTCCAGCTTGAGTCTTTCTGAAGGAAGTTCAGTGCGAACGTCCTCGTAGTTTTCCACGTCTGAAGGGATGAACATGGTGATCGGTCGACCGCGCATGAACATCTTGATGTGGTTCCCCTCTGAAACAGCACACATGTGCAGAGAGATGACGACGTGTTGCAGGAGAAAGATTCATTCATTAGGAAACAAACACAAACACTGAACTGGGATTAGTTTGGAGTTAATCAATATTATAAGATGCAAGACTCTTAATAAAAGACTGTGATCAGGATGGCAACATGTCTTCTTTAACTGAGCTGAAATGTTACCATTCACTTAAAAAAACGTTTTAACACTGAACACATTAACATGTTTAATCAGGATCCTTAAACCCTAAAACCAGTGTCAGCGCTTCAAACTGAGTGCAGATCATCGAACAGCTTCTCATCTTGTGAAACGAGCTGAGGCCTCAAACATCAGTCAGACAGACAGGTGAGGGAACAGGTGAGGAAGCGCTGATGCCGTGCAGGTGACGCAGATCAGACAGAAACACCTGCTGTGTCGTCGATTACCTCCACAGAATGACGTCTAGAAACAAACACGAACGTCCCAGATAAAGTTCATCTTAAAGGATCTGTCAATCATTGTGAGGCTGACAGCAGCATCCAATGACATGCTTTACATTTAGGTGGGTGGGTGGGGTGGGGGGGGGCGGGGGGCGTTCTATAAATTTCAGGTGACAACTCTTCGACCTTCTATGGAGGTAAAAGAGAGCAGGGGTGAAGCCACAGACAGGTGTGCTATCACCTGGTTTGGCTGAAGGAGAGAGAGCAGGTAGGTGAGCACAGCTGATGACATAAAGCAGAGAGAGATATGCGATTGGTCCAGAGCAGACGCAGGAAGTGCTAATTCAACTACTGTTAGCATGTTAGCCTGTTGTCAGCCTGCTAGCTAACTCAAACTCACGAGGACTTACCAGCTTGGCTGTTTTTCTCTCGGGTCGACATTTTGGCTGGTTTGAGACAAAGACATTGTCACTCAACAACACAAACAACAAAAACAACAACACAAACAACACAAACCATGAGCAGCAGAGAGACTCGGGTCTGTAGCACGGAGCAGGTTTGACTTCCTGTCCTGACATCAATGAGTTTTCTAATCCATCGTCCATTCATGTGACAGGAGTCGTTAATTTTAAACATCATCAGAGCCACGAATGAAAACTCTCTGCACAATGAGATGAAATGTGATACCTGTGGGAGCGACAGGAAGTGTCAGGAAAACTCAAAGCTACAGAAACACAACAAATATTTTCCAACTAGTAAAAGTAAGACAAAGGCGTGAATTAGCAGAAATGTCTTTAGACCAGACGATGTTTTGATTTGCAGATTAGAAGTTAATGTAAAATGTTTCTACACAGGAAGAGCCATAGAAAATTCTATTTCTCTTCATTTTGTATCATTGTATTCTAATCTCTTTTGTCCCTGGCAGGCTCCGGTTGTCACTACATTTTCAGTTATCTGATGGATAAGTCGAGTCGAGCAGTCGAGCTGCTGATCCTCTGAAATTAACCTGCTACTGTGATCTATGCCGAGTTAGGTCAAAAGAGAGCCGGATAACAAACCAATCTGGCTTCGTGGTACAGACCACTGAGAGGCAACATCATCATCATCATCATCACCTTCATCATACCAGTCACCCTGAGTCGTTATAGGAAAAACAATACTTAAAAACTCCAGGAAACCAAAGAGGATTCCTGCTGAAATTCTTGAAAATGTCTTAGAAGCTGTGTTGCTGGCTTCCTATTGGCTGTTACACATGATGATGATGATGATGATGATGATGATGATGATGACCATGATGATGATGATGATGATGATGACCATGACGACCATGATGGTACCTTCATGATTAAGATGAAGGGAAAATATTTACCTTGACTGACCACCGGGTCTTTGTGTCTGAAAAGAAGCAGACAAAAACAAACCACAGTTTATATCTGTGTATACAGTATATATGTGTATATACCTCATCTATACCACAGTGTATATCTGTGTATACAGTATATTTGTGTATACCTCATCTATACCACAGTATATATGTGTGTGTATACTGTATATATGTGTTTATATAGTATATATGTGTATGTACCTCATCTATACCACAGTATATATGTGTGCATACAGTATATATGTGTATATACCTCATCTATACCACAGCGTATATGTGTGTGTATACAGTATATATGTGTGTGTGTACAGTATATATGTGTATATACCTCATCTATACCACTGTATATATGTGTGTGTATACTGTATATATGTGTGTGTACACAGTATATATTTGTGTGTATACAGTATATTTGTGTATATACCTCATCTATACCACAGTATACATATATAGTGTGTAAACACATTTTGTGTGTGTGTGTGTGTGTGTGTGTGTGTGTGTGTGTGTGTGTGTGTGTGTGTATACAGTATAATTGTGTATATACCTCATCTATACCACAGTATATATGTGTGTGTATACACTATGTGTGTGTGTGTGTGTGTGTGTGTGTGTGTGTGTGTGTATACAGTATATATGTGTATGTACCTCTCAGCGTTCTTGACCACTTTGGAGAGCAGTTTCGAGGTGGACGCCGCTTTCACCAGTTTGTTCCTGTTTTCCTCTGACGTGTCCCAGGTGCTGCTCTGAGAACGCTCCATACCTGAGGATCGCTTCACACTGGGTCCCCTGAACACACACGGACACACACACAGTATTACAGTACTGCAGTAATACCAGGAGGATAATGAGGAGGAGGAGGAGGAGGAAGTCACGGTGAGCCACTGAGATTCGTCCAGATTTATTTCCAGATCAGTTTAATGTGTTTGACCGAATCTTTGCTGAGTTTTTTTTTTTTTTATTGATTATAGATTGATGTGTAGTTTTGAAGCCTGTAAACATGATTGATGAACAGACTATCCTTTCAGTGTTTTGGGTGTTGATGACACTGGTAAGAATCAAACTCAGTAGTTGCTTGTCACGTCCTCAAAGGTCCCTGACAAACGAGTTCCTACATCATAGAGTTCAGCATCCTGACTGGACGAGCCACTTTGGGTCGGGTCATGAGTAAGTCCGACCGCTTTGCTGCGTAAAGCTTCAGGCTTGAGTAAGATTAGTTTCAAATGCAGCTCAATAAAAGAGTTCTGTCTCTTCCTCTCTCTCCCTGATTTAGCCAAGTGTCGGCGTTGATGTGCATCATGTGTTGCACATCGATGACAAATAACAGATTCTCGTCTGCCTGTTGTTGGACTGGAAAAGTCTGTCCTAAGGATGGCGTTAGAGATTTGAGCCATGTGGTCATTCAAATGTAGAGTTTTAAGGACATTTCAGGACAATGTGACTGGTGGTTTTTCACATATATCACTCTGGACCAAAGTGACCCTGAGTGCAGGAACCAGATCTGGGTCATCTGACGACCACCAAATGGCTTCTTATTGGTCCAGATGGAAATATCTCAGCAACTATTGGATGGATTGTGATTAAATGTGGTTCAGACGTTCATGTTCCACAAAGGGGATGAATTTAAATAACTTTCTCTGATTCTCTGACTTTTCATCTAGCGCCAACATCAGGTCAACATTTTAATTTGCCCAATACTCTGATTTATCCAACAGTCAGTTCCTAAATGAAGATGAGGACAGTTTTTTCAAACTAATTATGACTAGACCACGATATAATTAATGTGCTAATATTATGATGGATGATTATGTCTTTACGTCCATAGAAACCATCATTTCAACCACTATCCTGCTTTTACCAACAAATTGTCACATATATGTCATCAATTTAAAATGATGGTTTAGTTCAAAGAGGTGCAGATTCAGTTTGTGATTCTGTGGATAGAAATCTCAATGACTCAGAGTAAAACATGACCCAAGAAGAGGTTAGTGAGCTCAGACCTAAGCCACAGGCTGTGAAAGGCCTGCTGGAAGAGGAGGAGGTAGAGGATGAGGTCCTCAGGTGAAGCTGGGAGGAGAACATGTTAGTAGGTTTGATAAAACACACGCAGCCCAGCCTGAGCTTTCTACCAGCAAAGAGTAAGGAGAAGACAGAGAGGATGAGTCAGGAGGCTCCAGCATTCCCAAAAAGCCTCAGGAAGCTCTAGGATCTCAGTTCTCAGGAAAGTCCAGGCAGAGCAGATGAGGTCTACTGGAGGAGGAGGGGGTCCACAGAGGAAGTTTGGAGGAGAAAATGGCAGTAGTTTGGATAGAACACACACATCTCAGCCCAAGCTTTGCAACAGGAAACAGTAAGAGGATCTGTGGGAGGCCTCAGGAGACTCCCAGATCTCCAGGAAGCTTCAGATAGGTCCAGGAATCAGACCTTCCTGACACCTTCTGGAGAGCCAGGATGCCCCAGGAAGCTCCGGGATCTGTGCAAGATCTCAGGAGACTCCGGGAACTCTGTGAGGTCTCAGGAGACTCCAGGAAGTCTCAGACCTAAGATCTCAAAGAGATTACAAGAGTTAGCTGGATCTCCATGAGACAGCAGAATCCAGGAGACCTCAGAAGACTCAGGAGACTCCAGGAGCCCCCGTGATCTCCAAAAAGTCACTCAGACCATCTCCTGAGGAACCACAATCCTGCTTGCTTTCCTCCCGCTCCTGTTCTACCCAAAGCTGGATCAGGTGTGTTCAGCCTATCAGGAGCACCTCTACCTGAGTTGGTCAGGTACTCAGTAGTGGGCAGACTGCGAGTCCTCAGGTTGGGGTTAGTAAACATTAACAGAGTGATGTCAGAGCAGCATCAGCAAGAAGTGAGGTTAGATGCAGCCGACAGATTATAAATGCCGCGTTTCCACCAAACACTTTCAGTATAGTACTGCTAAAGCCTGTTCATAACCAATACCTTCATGTACCTGAACCCTCAATCTGTTTTGTGTTTCTACTGCAGAGTACTCTTAAATGCAGTTGGGGTTCTTACCGAGGCTTCGGGCCATTCCCTTTCACTTTTCCAGCAGTTGGGAAACAACAGACAAGATTTATCTTGATGTTGAGAAGCTACAGCATCTATGAAGTGACACTCTCTAACCTTTATTGTTCATCAAATGTTTTGTGTTCTTTCTTCATAATATGTGGCTGTTTATTACAATAACGAGACAAGCTTTGTTTGAGAAAAGGCTGCAGGCAGCAAGACCAAAACACTGCTGAAAAAAACAGAATTTGGAAATCCTACATCACAGTAAAGACGACCAGATGACTCTGGCTGATCTGAGCCTGGTACCCTGACGGGCACCTTAACAGAAGGGTAACGAAAGAAAATGAACACAATCGAGTGGTTTTATTTGTACATCCGCACCTTTCTAAAGTGGAAACGTGAACCGTTCTAATGTGTACCAAACTGAACTGGACTGCTTGGTGGAAACGGGGCTAAAGTAGAACCTTTTGGGAGGGGCGTGGCCTTTACTGCTGTCAGCGGACTGGGCCAGTCTCTGGGGGGTCTGAGGGGTCTGGGGAGGGTGGGGAGAAGAGGGAGAAGGGGACAGGTCCTTTGGGCGAGGAGGCTCCTCTCGCTCCTGGATCTCCTCCATCAGAGACCTCTGGCTGCTGGTCTTCTTGTCTGCTCCACTGTAGACAAAACCAGGACCATGAGAGACCACCAACTACTGATTCTACTGTTTCTACTGGTTCTACTCTACATCAACTGATTCTACTGTGTTTCTACTGACTCTACTGTGTTTACTGCAGTGATTCAAACCACCGAAATCCATCTGAGACCGCTGGCTGCTGACCGCCTTCTTCCTGTCTGCTCCACTGTGGACAAAACCAGGACTGTGAGAGACCAGAACACACTGATCCTACTAATGCTACTGTATTTCTACTGATTCTACTGTTTCTACTGTACTACTACTGATTCTTCTCCACTGTGGGACAAGACCCAGACTTTGATACACCAGAAACTACCCCTGCAGCTCCACTGGTTCTACTTAATAATCCCAGTGAATGAGAGCCAGTTGGCAGAGCTACTACTTATTACTGCACTGACTCAACCTAAGATGACTGACTCCACAGGTTTGTACTGGATAGGTAAGAGCACTCGGCTCATGTCCCAGACAACATGAGTCAGAACAGCAGTCATTGATAATATGAACTACATCAAGCAGATTTATCAGATCTGGTCTGCGGATACTCTGGAGGATGAAATCAAAGTGCTGTGAAGAAAAATCATCAGTGAGATGAGGAGCAGACATACAGATTTATACAGACGTCTTCCAAACAAGAAAACTGAAGCCAACCTAAAAATGACCCAGACATAACCCACAAACCCTTACAAGTAAAATCATTATCATCAGACTGATGCTCAGGGTTCCTGAGGGTGTGATGGAAAGAGTGAGTACGTCGCACGTGTTTTTACCTCTTGGCGGCGGACGACACTGTTTCCTTCCTGGTGACAGATGTTGAGTCTCTCTTTCGTCCAGATGTTCCTCCGTTAGCAATACAGGACATCGAATAGGCTTCACGTAGCGCAGCGCCGCCTGCAGGGGGCAGCACATTGCTGTTAACACTGCCCATAACCAGTTAGCACACGACACCATGCGCAGTTCAAGACTGAAAATGGCCAGCGAAAGACTGAATATAACCTGAAGATATGGACAGAGATGTAACAGAGGTCAAAGCGAAATGTTAATCTATTTAGTTGTGTATTGTCAGACAACACTGAGTAGATTTAGTCGAACTATTGGACCTTGTTTATCAGAAGCACAAGCATAATCAGAACCTTTATTGGTGAGCTACGTGAACACGTACAAGGAATTTGACTCTGCTTTGTTTGCTGTTCTCAGTGTTGCTGAGAAAGAATTTGAATAACCAGAAATAGACATACGAGGACAACAAAGCACAAAGATATGTCATTCAGCCCTTCAGAACCAATCAAATTCATCCATCGCTGACAGGACACCTCAAAATACAAAAGACTGTGTATCAAGTAACAAAGTTCTGTATCATCAGTCAGCATGGTTGGACTTGTCTGTGAGGACTCTTATTCATCCAGGTCAGGGTACTTCAATGTGCTTTCCAGAGGAAACTGGACTTGCTTGTGGTTCTAGAAGACGTTTATTCTGTCATCCGAGAGGCTTCTTCAGTTCTAACTGACTGGATATCATGAGAGTCGTCAAGGTCACATGAGTCATGGTGTTAATGGGTCAATGGGTGTTAATGGGTGAGTCATGGTGTGAATGGGTGGGTCGTTGATCCACCTGGCCATCGTGTGAGTCATTAAGGTCAGAGGAGTCATGGTGTGAATGGCGGTTAAACTGCCTGGGGAGGGATCTCAGGACTGCATTATAAGTGGCTGATAAGTGGTGTCGCAGACCACCTGCTCTGTTCAGGGATGGTTTTTCCAGTTTGACATGGACAGCTTCTTTCACCCCTCTTTCAAAGCATCGGTCTTCTCTGGCCAAAATATGTAAATTACTGTCTTCAAATGAGTGCCCCTCGTCCTTCAGGTGTTGGTGGACTGCTGAGTCTTGACCTGAGGTGTTCCTTGAGCTTGTGAAGCGGTTGTTCTATCTTATTTTATCATTTGCTTCCTTAACATACAAGTCTGTGCATTGCACTGCATACACTTCACTGCTCTGCCGTCTGGTTTTTCTCATGTTATAGCAACTTCTGGGTCCTGCAACATCAAACAGACTGACCAAGCGCAGAGCAGAAAGAAGCAAACATTACCTTTCCCTCCATGTTGTTTCTTGGTTGAGGAGGCAGCGGAGACTTCAGAGGCAGCAAGGCGGCGAAGAACGTCAGCTAGAGCTGCTTTCATCACCGTCAACTCATCCTCCTGCTGCTGAACACGAAGCTCCAGAGCAGAAAGACGATCGTTGACATCTGAGACACTGGCTCCAGACATACTGTCATCTACAGTGAGACAGAAACACTGGATCTGAAAATACTGTCACTTTTCTCATTCTCAGACGTGGGACGAAGTCAGGATTCAAACTGTTATGACCCGGACAATGCTCTTATGTGAACACCGCATCCAGTTTAGGGCTTATTAATGTACGCTGTTTGGTGTTAGCATGTTGCTCAGCTAATGTGGCTACTGCAACAGACTGGGAGCAATGTTGGGCAAGTGTTGTAATACTGAGGGACAGTCAAGAAGAAACTGAACAATAAACCTCATTTGAAGCCAACAAAACAACAACAGTAGTAGTTTGGACACTAGTGACTGTTACGTTACATACTGCAGCGCTGGCTCAGCTAGCGTTAGCTTTGTTGTTATGTGGAGGCCCGTTGTGCTTGTCACAACTGTGGCAATGTATTCCTCATGTTGTGGGGACATAAATCTGTTTACACAGTCACATTGTAGGAACTCACCTTCCTGATGGGAACAAAACACAAGTCCCGTAATGTAAAACATAAAATTTTAGGGTGGACTCTTGAGAAGTGGGTTAGGTTAAGGTCAGAGTAAGTCTCTTGGAAATTAATGTAAGTCAATGTAATGTTCAAAAAGATTATGCAAACACGACTGTGCCTGTGTGTGTGTGTGTGTGTGTGTGTGTGTGTGTGTGTTGCTGCTGCTTGAATTACTGGATAGACATGGCCTGAAGGTAGCGAAATAGCTACAGGAGACAAATAAAGGATCAAACAGCAGGATTTAATTTGCTTGGCAATGTTGTGTAACTTTAATTAGCACCCTACAGCTAGCTTCCTCAGTGGTCATGGGATCAGACACTCGTATGCAATGCATTGTGGTACATGTAGGCACTGCTGGCACGGCTCTGAGAGCAGAACTCAGCTATCTCGGTCAACATGGCACAAACTGAGGAATTTACTGCTTCAACTGACAACATTTAGCATCAACACTGGTCGGACGTCCACATGAAACGTGGTGAAACGTCCCTTTAGACACTGGACTAATTCTGAGGTTCAACCAACCCAAACACCAACATCTGCAGCTCCTTGTTAGAAAGGATTAAATCTGGGTGTTAAATCTGGGTGTTAGCAGAGTGCTAAATGATGCTAACTTAACCAATTTTAAACAAGTTCAGTCAGATTCACTCCCCCTTCAGACAAAATACCATCAGCTGAACCACAAAAGCCAGAAACCACAGAAACAAGTTGAGTATCATCACGAACCATCACTGAACTTCAACTCATGTTAATGTGCGTCGCTTCTGCTGTTGGGGTGTAACGTTCAGATCAGTGAGGGGGGTGTTACACACTGGCATATGTGTCATATTTCACAGCTGTCTCTCACATTCCTGAGCCCTATGCTCCGCCCCTTTACAACACACACACAGTAACACACACAGTGACACACACAGAAACACACACAGTAACACACACAGTGACACACACAGAAACACACATACAGAAACACACACACAGAAACATACATACAGAAACACACAGTGACACACACAGTAACATACACACAGAAACACACATACAGAAACACACACACAGAAACACACAGTGACACACACAGTAACATACACACAGAAACACACATACTCAAACACACACAGAGATACACACAGTGACACACACAGAAACACACATACAGAAACACACACTGTGACACACAGTAACAGACTTACTGCAGTAACACTCAGTGACATACTTATTGTTGGAATACACACAGTAACACACTCTTTGTAACACACACAGACACAGTAACACACATACTGCTTTAACACACACACAGTAATACATATACAGGAACGCACGCAGTGAAACACACACAGAAACACACACAGGGACACCCACTGTGAAACACACACAGTGACGCAGACAGTTAAACGCACACAGTGACAAACACACACACACACACACACACACACACAGGGTGACACACACAGACACAGTGACACCCACTGTGAAACACACACAAACAAACACACACACACACACACAGTGACACACTTCCACAGATGAAGCGTAAAAGCGAGCAGAACATCGAGTTTTTGGAAACGAGCTGAGTTTTCGGGGAATCTTCACGGATCATCTTGAGCGTCAGCGATGCAGAAACAGCAGAGAAAAACTGAGAGTTCAGTCATGCAGACGCTGCATGTGTCTGCATGTCTGCTTTACTACCACAGTACCACACACACACACACACACACACACACACACACACACACACACACACACACACACACACACACACACACACACACACACACACACACACACACACACACAGTAATTCAGTTCAGCTGACTCCAGCAGCAGCAGGGAGGGAAATCCACATTTTTCACTCAAACACACACAAATGCTTGTTTCTCTACACTCGTGAGGACCCTTATTGACATAATGCATTCCTGAGGTTCTAACCTGAACATGAACCTGAATCCAACCTGAACCTTAAACCAAGTTCGAAGCTTCGAGCAGCCCCCTGCAGACCATCTGCCACAATGCCCCGACAACACGTCCTCACTACAATGGTTGAGCTCTCTCTCTCTCTCTGCACTCCAGGACACAATCCAACGCCATTCAGAGTAAAGTCATCAGAATCAGGTGTAGAATCAGGTGGTGTCAGTTACTGGGATAACATGCCAGACACTTCACACATGCAGCTACGCTCAGGAACATTTCCATCTTGCACCTTTTCACTCCTGCAGGGGCAGCAGCAGAGCGCCCAGCAGGTGGCAGTAATGCATCGCGTATGGATGTCAATTACCGTAACACTTAGCAGAAGAAGGAGAAGGGGCTCGGCCAGGTGTAGGTGTTCGTGCTGGAGGTCGTCTCTTTTTCAGAGGCATGGCCGAGGAGCTGCTTTGTTTGTTCTGGGCCAGAGTTCTTACATTTTGTGTTTTTCCATGGGTCGCAGATTTACCAACATCATCGGCTGAGTCCTCTGATTGGTTCGCTCGCTGCTCATCAAAGCGTCTTCGGTCAGTAGCCTGTTGTTGCTCCCTGGAGCGTCACTGCTTTCGTTTAAAGGCAGTGGAACTAACACCTTCCCTGAAATGTTACTGGTCTTGAGGTGGAAAACTAGGACTCCAGATTTCCCTGAATATGGAGGAAAAGTTCAGGAAATGTTCCTGAACTTTTCAGGGAGACTGAACGTGTGAACGGAGCTTCAGCTGCACCGACTGAAGCTTCTGCAGCTTGAAGGTGTCGCCTCATCACAAACACACACCGCAAAGTCACACATAGACACACACACACCCGACACATATATGCACACACAGTGGTGTTTTCATCACTTTTAGGGATATTACATAGGCTTGCATTCATTTCCTGGAGACTGACCCAAACCATAACCACTACTCACCTTAACCTTAATCTTAACCTTAACCTTAACCCCAGTCTTCACCCTAAAATTGAATGATTTACAATATGGGACCTGCATTTCATCCCTGTTCCCCAACAAGATGACGAGCTGCTCTGACTGATGACAGCGAACATACGAAGTGATTGATTGATCGATCAGCCACTGACTGAAACACATTTCAAATGGTTACCAGTGTTTTAATGACGACAGCTTAAATAATTTCACTGTCTAAATGTGATGGAGCTCTTCTTCTTTCCTCCCAGTGCAGACCAGGTTCAGACCAGAGACTCTGTCAGTGCAGACCAGGTTCAGACCAGAGACTCTGTCAGTGCAGACCAGGTTCAGACCAGAGACTCTGTCAGTGCAGACCAGGTTCAGACCAGAGACTCTGTCAGTGCAGACCAGGTTCAGACCAGAGACTCTCTGGTTCAGGTCCAGGCTTGTATAGGAGGGTCTAATGAATTAACTATAAGTTTCAGTTTCTCTCAGCTGTTCTCACACTGAAGGTCTAACAGCACACTAAATATAATGATTATACATCACATACACGAGAGCCAATAAAAAGCCAGATCCCAGTGTCCGGTCAGACGATGCTGGATCAATGAAATAAGCAGCAGAGATGAAACACACAGACCTGCAACCAAGCAGCTCCCACATGTGCAAGTGATAAGGCTTTAAGTTTAACTTCTACTGATTGATTTTACATCAAGGAATTAAATCTGTGGTTATTTTTATTGATCTGCAGACGTCATTCAGCTCACTGTGGCGTCTGTTGATATCCTGCAGCCACAGGCTTTGACTACTTCCTGAAACAAACAGACGAGGTGTGAGCAGGCTGGATGAATAAATAAATCATTTCCTGAGTCTTTGTTCTGCAGATCAGAGTCCACACACGCACGCACGCACGCACACATACATACACACTGTGGAGTCCAACATGTGGTTCAAGGCCCTGCAACGTCTCAGGATGTGAATATTTTACAGAAACAATGAAAACTTCAGATGAGACTCTTCGTGCTTTCAGATCTAACTGCTCCCTTGAACGATCCTGATCTCCCTGCTGGTCTCTAACAGATCCAGGTCTTTATCTTTGGGGTGTCCAGGACTCTGCAGAAGCTTCTTCAGGAGGTAGCTGTTGGTTTTGTGGCCCTGCAGCCGCCGGAGGGGCGGTGCAGAGTATTTTTGATAAATACAGCAGTGACACGTGTAAAGCTGCCAGAGGCGCGTGGGACTCTTATCACCCCGCCGCTGCACGGACAGGTGACCGGGTGATCCTTAGCGTGCGAGCGGCGGCAGGGACTCACCTAAACTGCCGGTGAATCCGTCCATTTTCCGGGACAAAAGCGGGAGTCCGGGCCGGAGGCCTCCGTGAGGCTGAGCGCACACTGCGGGCCTCCGTCCGGGTTTTTCCACCGCAGCGAGGGGGGGGAGAGCCGCGCCGAGCCGAGCCGAGCCGGGTCTGTCCCCGCCGCGCCGCCCACCGGGTCCGTCCGTCCGTGAGGCTGAAGATCCGCCGCTTTCCTGCGGGTTGGAAGAGGACTCCGCACTCCAGAAGATCCGACAGCCGAGAGAGAGAGGCAGCCGAAGAGAGCGAAAAGCCGCGGAGCCGCAGACACGACGGACCGACGCTGCTGCGCGTTTCCGACTCCGCCTGCTCTGGCAGCGCGCGCTTCCCGCGGAGGAGGGGGGGCACAGAGAGAATAGGAGAGGGGGGAGGCCCGAGGGGGAGGAGGAGACAGGAGGAGGACCAGAGGGGAGGTGGAGGAGGAGAAACCAGGGGCACAGAATGTAAAGGTTCAGCAGCGCCGCCTGGTGGCTTGTTACCGTCATCACACAAACACCACGACGAGGAAATGACGCAAACAGTGTTCAGGAAAAAGTTTCGGTTGATTTCCGGTCTGAAAATTGGGTCAATATAAGTACTCAGAACAATTAACAATCAGTAGAAATGCAAATACAGGCACACTTTGTCCATATATTTCTGGTAATAATATATACATTTGTAACTGTTCAACAGGAAATGACACAGAGGTGAAAGAAATCAATTATTATGAAAAGCAGAGAAATCTGATTTATTGGTGTTCTTACACTTTATAACCAAAAATTAAAATTAGAAACGTCATCCAGTCTGTAATCAATACCTCTGTTCTGATGAATAATTTTTAAATAAAGGTTGTTTGAATCAAAGCTGGGTGGACGTGTAACTTTTTTCTGTGTTGTTTGAACAGAATATAAAACCCTGTTTAACATTTATTGGTCCACAAATGAACAAAAACAAATTTTTCAAATAAAAATATGAAACAAGAAACTCAGACCAAACTTTTTATTTTGTTGAATATAAAAAGACATAAAAATTCACTTTTATAAAAAAAAAAAAACAGAATCCCTTCAGAATAAAGTTTGTTTGTTTTACAAACTCAAACACAAAAACTGAAATCATTAAGTCATGAAAGAAACTCAGCTTTAAGCAGAAAATTTAAGGAATTGGGATTTTTCTGTAGGTTGATCTGATTGACTTAAACAACCTGAAATCTTCATTTTTACAAACATACAAAAAAAAAGAATCTTTATTTATTCAGAGCTCATTAACATGAATCCAGTGTCAATCAAGTTCTCATTCTTGGTCACGTGGTCACATGATCGTGTGATCATATGACCTGAAGCTGAGACACTTTAAAAGGAAGAGTTGCATTTTTAGTGATGTCTGTTTTAAAGTGACTTCGCTTCAGTTTGTTTCTGATTCTTCTTCTGTGGTTTCTGACAGCGCTCAGGCCTCGCTTCTAAAAACAAGATTTCCTGTTCGTTTCATTTTGTCGTGAAATAAAAGGAGTCAAGTGACTCACAGGTGTTTTCTACTGATATCTGAAAGTTTTAAAAAAAATAAATCTGCCTGATACTAATTTTCTTCATTCAACCTGTAACACAAATAAACATTTTTTATATCATTCATGATGCTTGTCAACATTTTGAGACTCCTACAAACTGGCCAGTCGCTTGTGTCCAGAGTAAAAACCTGAAAGTCAAACTCTGGGACAAAGTCGAGACGGCGACACCCTCAGCACTTCTTTGAGGACAGATATTATGATCGATACATGTCCGATTTATGTGGCGGGAGCTAAAATACTTTTCTCAACAGGATGAAACTGTCAGATCTCTGATCACACGCTGAACTTCACCTGGATGACATCACTAATAGTCCTTCCCTTATTGGACCACCTGGAGTCAGACTGTAAAGACCTGTTTTTCCATCAAAGGTTCCTGTTTTAAATCATAATAATGATGAGACCCAATTGAGATTTTGATAATCAATGGACCATTATCAAAACACAAATTCTTCTTCTCTGGTGTCAGTTTCTGCAGTGTGTCAGACATTGTATTCACAGTAAGTCTGTCTGAGCTTTGGACAAAACAAGACACCCGCAGACGTCAACAAGGACTCTGAGAAACAGGCATGAAACTTTATGATGTTTCATCAACTGAATGACTGATTAGTCAAGAAAATAAGTAGATTCATTCACATGACGTTCAGAGACTGATAGAAACAAAAGAAGACCTGAGTTCAGCTTGAAAATGATGATGATGATGATGATGATGATGATGATGATGAAGGAGGCACTGAACGGTAAACAGCCATCAGGTCAAAGGTCACACTGGTCCAGTAAACATTCAAAGAGGATTGAAAGAGTCCTGAAGCTGCAGCAAGAAACAGTTTGTGTTCATTCTTGCAAAAGTGAAGGCAGGCTGGTGCTGAGCAGGCGGGTCAGCGAAGCTCTCAGCGGCAAAACAACAAACACAAACAAAACAACAAACAAAACACACACACACACACACAAACAAAACAAATCATCAGGACGCCACACTCTCACACACCCCCAAAGTCCAGAAAGACACGCTTGATTTTTTAATAGACCATTATTGGACGCATCGCTCACACAGGAAGAATAAATATCTTCTTTCAGGACTCTGGGGGCTGAACGGCATGTTATCTGTTACCATAGCAACGCCATCATCAGAAGAGGACTGGACCAATGACATGAAATAAAGGCAGATACAGCAGTTACTGCAGAAGAAGTAGAAGAAGAAAGGGAAGAAGAAGGCACGCTGACGGAAGAAACTTGGTCCAGTAACGCCAGGTTGTGGCCCCGCCCCCTGTACGTGTAGGCCCCGCCTCCTGTCGGTGTGGCTTCAGTAGCTGAATTTGACCTTCTCGATGTCAGAGATAAGAGTCCTGGCCAGGTAGATCCCCACCATCTGATCACAGGTAAACAAACACATCAGCAGTAGAAACTATTATTGATCGACTGATTATTAGAAGCGGAGATTTATCAGAGAATTGTTGGTTCTCTGCAGATAAAAGAGCTTGGTCTGTACCAGCTCTATATGGAAAGTGTCCTGAGACAACTTCTGTTGTGATTTGGCGCTATACAAATAAAATTGAATTGAACTGAATTGAATTGAATTGAATCAGAGTAAACATGCTGTTTCCATAAAGTTTTCTCATTTAAAATTTGATTTCAAGTAGATCTCTATTAACTTGAGCACTTCAGTACCGCTGAAGTTACACAGTACACAGTACTGTCGCAGTACCAGTACAGTGATAGAGTATTTGTACCTGCAGCAGAGAGATGACGATGAAGACGATGGCCACAGTGTAGAGATTTCCAGGTAACCAGTCCTCCAATGCAACGATGCATCCTTTAGTGTAGATGTGATCACTCCAGTCCCTCTGCGCAGGAACAGCAAACAACATTAAAGAACACGTCCCTGATGGAACTTAAAGAACATGTTCCTGGATCAGACTTCATCATCCCACCTGTACCTGCAGAGACACGCCCACAACAACATGCTGACACCCCCCCCCCAACAGGAAGTTAGATTTAAAGAACAGGAAGTGGCCTCACCTTTGGTCTGTTCCTCACATCGTAGCCACACTGAGTGTTCACCACCGAGTCCTGAAACAAAGACAAACTGTCCTCATCTCAGACTTGTTATAGTGTTATCTAACCGGGGTGCCTAATCATGTGTATTGATCAGTACTGATCAGTGATCAACTCACCGCAGGATCAGTGATGCAGCAGGAGAAAGGAACTCCGCACTTCTCTCTGCTGCGATGAGTCCCGTTACAACTGAAATAAACATTCAGATCCCAGTCGTTCGGCTCCTGAGCTCCGCAGCAGTAGTTCTGTTAAAAGAACGAGATACTTAACAACAAACAGGACCAGAGGTGGTGAAGAAATTAGTGACATTTTGCAAGAATTCACCATTAAAAAAGTGTCTGTAGCTGTGGACGCTGCTGCAAACATGGATGTGATGGTACTTAATGAAACCTCTGAACTTTCAAGAGAAAAGTTTCACTATTGTCTCAGGTACTACGAATGTACGCAGTTAAGGACACCGAGTGTGTTTGAGACACTGACGAGTTGTGTTTTCATTTGTAATGCTGCCCGTAATGCTTAGAAAAAAGAATATAGATATTTAGATAAGATATTTTTCTTATCTAAATATTCAACCTCTAGTTGGAAGAAGTACTGAAATTGAAACTGTGAACTGATGAGAACATCAAATCATACCCAAACCTAAGTCCAATCAGCATGAAACAAGATCCTAAAGGTGTAGCTGTGGTTTCCTCAGCTCCATAATCATAGTTTTCAGTTTGACAACACAAGCACAGACAGCGCTCAGTTACCATCCTCTGCAGAGAATCGATGAGGTTCTGCAGGTCAATGTCGTCTCTGTACGCTTTGATGTTTGCCAGGAAGAAGTCGTTGATCCACTCTCTGACCTGACTCTGAAAAACCACCGCCAGCACCGCCGCCGTCAGTTCCAGCATGAAGATGAAGCCAATCACGCCTGAAAACTGACGGAAAGAACAGAGTTTAAGGTACCAGTTTGATGTACAACCTTGAATGGACGGACGTTTTTAAGCATACAAGCTTTAACCGACAGACAATTTCAACATACAAACTTTAATGGACAGATGTTTTTAACGTACAAACTTGAGCAGACAGATGTTTTCTCTCAAAGCTCCCACACAGCCAGCGAAGCCCAGCGTGAAGGTGACTCCGCCCACCACCAGGACCAACCAGACTGGGTCGAAGCCATGGAGCCGGGTCACCTGGGTCAGATCCAACAGGACCCCCTGTAAAACACAACAGACCGTCTCAGGACAGGTAAACCAGTAAGCAGTCCGCCCAGTACAAGAGCTCTTACTTTTAGACATCAATGTGATACGATGAAAATTTTCACTATATCTGACCTGAAATTGTGTAAAATGTGTGAACTCGTTTAACTTCTATTCTAAATAAGAGATGAATATGGTTTTATTAATGTAATGATTGATATTATTTTATTTACTGTGTTCATTCACCTTTTCGCTCCACGCCCAGAAACCAACTGCAATGAAGGCAGCTCCAGCCAGCTACAACACACACACGCGCACACACACGCACACACACGCACACACACGCACACACAGTTACAGATCCAACCAGCATTTCGACTGACTCAACAACAGACACAAGCACAACTGTCTCACTTAAAAATATATACATAATAATGATAATAAACTTTATTAAATGACATAATAACAGCTGTGGGATGAAAATAATAAACACTGTGAGTCTGACTCAAAATCCATCACCACTGGTTGATCTGAAATGCATGCTGGGATACTTGTCAGCTACTAAAGTCTTCAGGTGATTCAGACTGAGCTGTGACTGACGACATTTTACAGGAACACAAAGACAAATGACGAACACAGATTGAGAAAGATTTCACATTTCCTGCTCTCAACCGCACAGGATGTCAGGACATCCTGACTGCCAGACAGGAAAAAACTTTCAGTCTTATCGCTTAAAAAAGACACATTAACAGTTTAACATAGTAGCAGGTAGGCCTAAGCGTGTAAACATCAGATCTGGTAAACTGGTAACCAGGTACATATGTGAAAGCAGGAACTCACCCAGAAGATGATGTTGTAACTGAACATCAAGTATTTGTAGCAGCAGCTGACCTCAGCACTCTCATATCGGTAGTAGTACATCTGTTACAACACACTGCAGTTATATACTGTACATATACACTCTGTTGTATATGCTAAATATATACTGTTATACAGTATACTGCACATGCACGATATACTGTTATATACTGTATATATGTATCACTATATACTGTTATAAAATGTACATATAGTGTTAAATACAGTTTCACACTGTGATATTTTATATGATAGTGACTATTACATACCCTACACAAACACCCTGTTATATGCTGTGCATATATACTGTTAAATATTGTACATATAATGCTATATATTGATATACACTGTACATATGTACTGCAATACATTGAAAATATCTAAACTGTTCTATACTGTACATATAATCTGTTATATACTGTACATATATATAGTTACACCCTGTTATACGTTGTACACATATACTACTATATACTGTACATATATGCTGTCATATACTGTTCTATACAGTATATGACAGCATATACTGAACATATACTGTATTACTGTTAGACACTGTACATGTGTACTCTGTTCTATATGGTATGTAAACACTTTTATATAATGTTTTATGCTACACATATATACTATATACGTTATATACTGCACAAACACTGTTATATTCTTGACATACATGCACTGTTAGACACATACATACTCTTTATATATACAAATGACAAATGTGGTAGCACTTGCTTAAATAATTAGTAAACATGTAATATGTTTATAACAGATTATAATATAGTATGTAAACTGTTGTGACAATTTCATGTTTATTAATGATGAGTTTTTGTAAGTAATGCAGCAGTCAGTCCTGAAGAGCGTTTTTAACCGTTTATTAACTTTGTTTAACTTCATCTAATCTTCACCAACAACACAGTGTGTGGTTTAACACTGAGTACAGCGGTGGATCCTGTTACTGTTAGCAAGCTCATATGACACTGACTATTAGCATGTTAGCATGTTCACACAACACTGACTGTTAGCATGTCAGCGTGTTCACACAACACTAACTGATGGCAGGTTCAGACAGCACTGACTGTTAGCATGTTCACACAACACTGACAGTTAGCAGGTTCATAAAACACTGAGTGTTAAGTGGGTCATACAATAGCAGCTAACGCCTAGCTCCCTCCTTCACACAGTTGAACTGCTCTTCGACTTTAGTTAAAGGGCAGTTCAGCAGGATATAACGTTATCTCAACAGAAGCTAATCACTCTGGAACTCCGGGTGTTCCCACTTTTCTGTTGTTTTGAAAGCCGTTTTGGTTATAACTTTCTGTAAATTACCGACCAGCACACGAACCTTCCGGTCACTTTGTACTGTGCCGAATGATTGCCGTCAATGTGCCGTTATTAACTGCGAATGAAGAGCTGTGAGTTCTGAAAGAGTTTGTCTGTTCAGAGCTAAGAGCTAATGCTAACGCTAACTGTAAACTTGTAGCGTAAAGTGTGTGTGTGTGTGTGTGTGTGTGTGTGTGTGTGTGTGTGTGTGTGTGTGTGTGTGTGTGTGTGTGTGTGTGTATAAACAGAGAAGTTAACTATAACAGATTATCAAAGAGTTAATAAACAGTGCGTCTTACCTCGGATCAGTCTTTAGAAACACTTTCAGTTTCCTCCGACACTTTATCAAACTAGCACAAACACACCCTGCTGACGACGAACTTCAGCTGCTGCCGTTTCCGCCAAAAACAAAACAGAGAACTTCTTCTTCTTCTGTTTCTTCTTCTCCTCCTCCTCCTACTACTTCTTCTTCTTCTTGTCCTTCTTCGAGACATACCAGTTTACAGGCTACCGCCCCCTACTGGAGAGCAGACGAACTAATCTAATGTAATCTGATCTGATCTGATATAATCCACAGTTAATAACGGCACATTGACGGCAATAATTCGCACAGAACAAACTGATCGGAGGGTTAATGAGCTGGTCGGTAATTTACAGAAAGATTAAAACAAAAACGGCTTTTCAAAACAACCTATTATGTCTTTCCTTTATTCCTGATCCAGTTTCATTTGCAACAGTGGAAAAAGCACTCAGATCCTTCACTGATAGGAATGTGGCAATATCACAGTAGAAATACTCACAGATTAAAAAATACTCTTAAATGTTCTGCATTTTAACATTCGACTTTGGTAAAGGCACAAAAGTACGATCAGGAAAATATATAAAGTATCAAAAATCAAAGTATTTCTAATGCAGATTGACTCCTTTCAGAGGGCCAGGTTACAGCTGGAACATGACAAAAACCTTAACTGAGTCATTTATTCACGTTCAACATCACTTTATTCCAAACTGTGCAATATCAATACTTCCTATGTGCAATAATGTGACTTTTATTTATTATAGTGTTTAATTATTTATCAAAATCTGTTTTTTAATGATGCTTCTTACTCTTATTATTATTATAGTACATTGAATGAATGCAGGACTTTTTTAGAGTATTTTTACACTGTGGTATTTCTACTGTTACTTCATTATAGGATTTGAGTTGGTCTCTCAGCACTGATTTTTACTTTCTGTGGAAGTTGCTATCTTGTGTGTTTCACTGTAGCTGGTTGAGGTGGAGCTCATGAAACACTTTGATAAAAGAGTTTGGTGGTTCACATTAAAAGCTGTCCACTGGTGAACAGGCCTGCAGCTTTTATTTTGAAGAACCTGTAGGAAATGTAGCATGTAAGCGGGGAATGATGAAAAGTTCATCGTACAAAATTCTGATCATGATGTGTGAAATGTCTCTCTCGACAACGTGCCTGTATGTAATGATGTGAGGAGCTTGTTGAGGTCACGCCGCTGCGTTTAACAGCATCAGAGAAACAAACCGTTGATGCTTTTCTTCAGAATCGAACCTCAGTGGAACTTTTTTTAAGGATGGACGTTCGGACCGTCTCCATTGAGAACTTCTTTGCAGCCAACAGTGCACGACTGTGTTTGGCCTCACAAACTGTGAAACTGAATCAAAATCCCATTTAGTCTCTGCAGCCCAAATCCTGCAGTTACCATGGAGACGGTGACCTCATGTTCTCTGTCACCATGGTGATGGAAAAGAGAGGATTGTGGGTCAGACTCTGTTCGGCTGCAGTTTGTTAAAACAAACAAACAAACAGGATGTTTAGATACACGTTCATGGACGCAGCGTCTGAAGACGCCGTCACACCTCATCATTCATTTTTTCTCTATGTGAAACAAGGTTTATTTACTTCCTGTCGTGAGCTGACCGCCTCCTTCACCGTTTGAACTGACTGAACTTTGACCTGTGAATTGGCGTAACTCTCCGTAGTCCAGCCAGTCAGAGAGAGGAGACGCTGGGTGAGGGTCAGCTGATGACAAAGACCAAGTTTTTAGCATTTAGCTTCTCTATTTAAAGCTGATGAGCAGAGAAACCCAAAACACGCCGAACACGAATGAGTGTTTCTTTATTCTTTCACACCTTCAGTTCTGAGAAAACATCAACCTTCTTCCAAAACATGACTCTATCATGGCCGTGAATACATTAACATTTACTCAAACGTAACGTATGTTGATTTGAGTCGACCCTCGCTGGCACAGACAGAGCAGATGAAACGACTCAGCTCAACAAAGCGATGAAGCTCAGTTATTACACTTACTGCTGTGTGTGTGTAGCTCATCAGCTGTGTGTTTGTACACTGTGTGTGTGATGTGATGCGATCTGTTACCGTGACGCCTCGCCTCCAGTATCCCGTCACCGTCTCCATGGCAACAGGGCCAGCAATATGACATGTTACACAATATTTGGATCATCCTATTCATCAGTCTGAGCTGACAGCGTGTGTGCACCTGTATTGCTGTCTTTGTGAGGACATTTGGCCAAAAACAAGAAAACAGAGCAGAACTAAGGTACAAATGTGTGTATTCGCTTTGAACAGCAAACATATTGCTGAGCTTCCATAACAAACAAATGAAGTGGCAGTAAAAACAGCCCACACACACCAAACGATCACAAGATGGCACCTGCGGTACGTGAGAGAGCAGCTATGTATGAACTGCAGGCCGGTCAGTAACCCTGATTACCACAGAGGTGAACAACAGAGTCATGTCCAATCAAAGGTCCAGGTGTTACGGTGGGACGGTGCAAACACTCACAGCTAGAAGGTCCCGGGTTCGATTCCCGTCTGGGGCGCCATGCCTCCATCATGCCTTTGGTGCCTGCTGCTCAAGGAAAGGGGCCTTTCTTTTGTTGGTTTCTTTGTAGATAAAAGAGCTTGGTCTGTACCAGCTCTATATGGAAAGTGTCCTGAGACAACTTCTGTTGTGATTTGGCGCTATACAAATAAAATTGAATTGAATTGAATTGAAAATTGAATTTCTGTGTGGAGTCTGCATGCATGTTCTTCCCGTGTTCACCTGGAGTATCCTCCATAAAAATATACCCCCCCGACCAATGGTGACGAAAAGAACTGGGTCCCCAGGCACGCTCCTAGTCTGCCACGGAGGAAGGACGGACAAAGGATGGGTCAAATGCAGAGAAATAATTTCACGAAGCATGGCGTGCATGTAATATGTGTGATAAATAAAAGTATGTTTCTTCTTCAATAACACATGCTAGCAGCTAGCCTACTGCTCATTCAAAGCACTTGCTGTCCCCATTGAAATAATCCCATAATGACAAAAACATGAACCATTTTAACTGAAATAAACTTATATGACATCCAGGAAGGCTGAATGAAAAGCAGCTGGATTCCTCATCTCTCATCCAGAAGCTTCTCAGTGACTGGTGGGGAGTCCCAGGTGTTCATCCTGTGAGGGCTCCTTATCACCGACACCTCCTGGTTCATTAGCACTCCTGGCAGTCCGTAGTCGCTGGTGTTGCCACCTGTTTGAAATGGAGGGAAGTTGAGTTTGTTCTTCGTTTCTTCATCGCCTGCAGTGTTGTTCTTCGTGGATCTCATGGCTGTTTTCACAAAGGTCCAGTTGTGATCCACAAGCTTTAAGTGGATCCCTCAGATGATTGTGCTCCTTCTCTTAGGCCTGGACACTTGTTGGTACAGTATCAGCTCAGTGTGGAAAGCTTCTGATGACTAACTGATGCTGTGGTGGGCGGTGAGAAGCTTTTGGGAACTTAATAACAATGAATTTGTTTCAGTTGTGATACAGACATAAATCCACCTGTAGAGGTGTTCAGGACGAGCAGCAGGCTGAGTGGTGAGAGAGTTATATGCATCACTGAACACACACAGGGAACTTATTAACTGATCAGACACAAACTGTCCAGCTCCTGAACGAGTCTGCAAACTTTAATCAAGTGCAGTAAAGAAAACTGTTGCATCATCAGGGCTGAATCTAGTCCAAAAACAAGAGAACGATCTGCTTTGATTCACGCTGGTCTAAAAAATCTTTTATCTCACAGCCTTCAAACACTCTGAAAACACTGAATCCTCAAACACACATTTTATTTTCAAACATTTGTCCAACTTGTCCTTTTTGTTCACTGCTAAAAGACAAAATTACAAAGTGTCTTGTTTGTTTAATTTATACAAAAGCATGAATGTAAAGTGACTGCAGTTCAGGTGAAGCTGATCTGAGGTCTGTTGACGGTGTTATACAAGTGCTGAGAGAACAGGTAATCCTCAATAATCCTACTGAATCCAACAATATGGCATTGATGAGACGGAGGATCAGGACTCATAAAAACAGGATCAACTCACATCAGAGGAGGAACAAACAACTGATCCGTCAGCAGCTGATGTATCTGAGCTTTCCACAAACAAATTTACATATAAATCTAACAGGTAGTATGTTTAAGATATTTCATTAAAAGACATAAAAAACAGACAGTGACATTTTTAAAAACAAAATAGACTTTATTCTTTATTCTTCACTCTAAATAATGTTTTCTGTACAAAGTGTTAGTTTTCCGCAGAGCTCAGATAATGTTCAACCGTCCCTGAACACCTCCTCGTCCGTCCGCCACACCGAACAGCTCTCACAAATCTCTCCTCCAATCAGAGCACAGCAGCTGTGCAGCATCACTTGTTGCCGGGCTGGGCGGCGATGTAGAGTGCCACCAGGCAGTAGAGCGTACCCCCGACTGTCAGACCCATGGTGGTCCGGTAGAGTAGCTTGTCTATCACGCCCCTCTTCAGGTGGACAGGGATGCCGTCTGACATCTGACAGAGACATAGGTTACCTGTGAGGGGCGGGCTTATAACATCATCATAAAGGTCACATGATACGAGGCAAACCAACCCCTTAAACCTCTTCAAATACCACAGGAACCTCAAGGACTTATGACCCACCATCACTGTCACCCCATCAAGAACCACTCAACATATTTGACTTCAGGACCTCTTCACTGACCTCTCCAAACTCTGCAAAGCCTCATGGAACCTCTGGGAGTCTGAGTCTGAAACACTGTACAGGACCAATTCCCTCAGTGACTCCTTCAACATCCTGAAGAACCTCTGTGACCCACCAATGACCAAAACATTAAAGGAACACTGTACCCATGGTACCTTTTCCAGGACTGAGAGCTGGTACCTGCTCAGTTAGTCGCCTTCATTGCCTTAGGCATCGTGAGGAAACACTGACGTAGCTCTCATAAATCAAAGTACAATATCACTCAAATACACCAAGGACTTTGCACAATGTCCAACATCAAAAGACTGCACAGAAGTCACACAGGAAGATATTGCACATTCCCCCCCGAGAAACTTCCACACACTTTACAAACTGACACACTTTGACCGACTTAAACAAATCTGAAGTCACACCAGCAGAAATAATCATTACTGCTGGCTGTCAGCAGCCGCAGACCAGCCTGCAGGCAGCCATGACATCAGGACTTAAGCTTCAGGTGTCCCCACCCACACCTGAGAGCTGCTGCTGATGGCATCACAGAATTACCTGAAAGACCTTCTGCAGGTCAGGGACGCGATTGGCTCCCAGGTACTGACTTCCTGTTTCAGACGCCAATTTGGTCGGAGTTGCAAACGTGATGGGAGGACTGACAGGTGGGACTCCTGGACGCAGACCCTGCGGAGACAGACAGGTGGAGAGAGAGAAACAAGAGGAATGAGACAGGACCTGAATCAGACACTGACCAATCAATCAGCTTCTTCTTGATCTCAGCCATCATTAATATATTGACCTTTAAAAACCCACGACCAGTCGACCTCTGTTCGATAAGGAAATCATTGTTAGTTGTTGCTCTAACTGGATGTGATGGGTATTTAAAGACCGACTGATTACATGGAAATATGATCAGATGATTGATTGATGATAAAATTATCTTCAGCCCTGATGTCATTCATGAACATAAATGTTAAAATATTCAAAAGAAACTCTGCAGACTGTTAACCTGACACTTTATTTTGATTTAATAAATCAGGAAGTCTGTCAGCAGCTATTTGTCCTGACATCACTGATCATCAGTAACAAACAACAGGACAGAGGGGATCGATCAGTGAACAGATTAGCGGGGTTATCAGGAAAATAAAGACAGACCCATCAGTCCGCAGATCACATTTAAACTGCTTTTAACTGATTTATTGATAGACTGTTCGATAACTGGTCACCGTTATAGTCTTGCTGTTCCTGGTTAGCTTTAGCAGCTTTCCTCCAGGTGCTACCAAGGTCACGCGGTGTTCGGGTCTCACCTGCGGTCTGTAAGCGGTGGCGGGAGCTCCGGTGAGCCGCTGAGTCACTCCGTTCAGTTTGTAGTACATCTCTTAGTCAGATAACACACCTGGAACCAACAATATTTCAAGCGGTTACTCTGAACACACCGCGAAGCAGCTGCTCCGCGCCTCCTGATGACGACACTGATGACGTCCAAGTAGCACAGACGGACCTTTGTTTAGAGGGCGTCCGTGAACTGCCTGAATGGAAGTTAAAAAAATAAAAAATAAACAAATAAATAAATGCCAAGTAGTAGGTTTTGACATGTTTGAAATATGTGGGGCCTTTCTGTGTGAAGCTTGCATGTTCTTCCCGTGCATGCGTGGGTTCTCTCCAGGTACTCCGGCTTCCTCCCACAGACCAAATCTCCACCCATCTCCCAAGCAAGTCCTATCATACAATATGATAGAGAACAACATCTTCTTAGATTGTTGGTGGACAACATTTTTCACCATGGTCAACAAACCATTGGGGAATACTCATGAAAGGGTGAAAAAAGGACTACGAACTGTCACATTATGGTTTCTCCAGGATACTTGTCTTGACCCCTCAGTCCAGGACTAAACTCTTGTTCCAGAGGGACTCTCCATTTACCACTAGGACCAGACAATAGAATTGGAGAAGAGCATGGTGGAGGCATCTGCTTCGTGATCAACTACCAGTGGTGCTCAGATGTGGAGATCATTTCTATGTGCTGTTCCCCTAACCCTGGAACACCTTATGATCAGATGTCATCCTTACTTTTTTCCGAGGGTGCTTACGCCAGTTGTTGTCACAGTGGGTATATTCCATCACACCTACCAAGCTGGATGAGCTGTATGGAGTTATTGACTGGACTGAGACCTCATGGCCAGAGGCTGCTTTTATTATGGCCAGGAACTTTAACAACACGACCTGTGGAAAGTCCTGCCAAGATATCAACAATACATCAGCTGTCCTCTGTGTGGTGGTAGCACATGGAACCATTCTTACATTTCTTAATGGGATGGATATCAGGCCATCGCTCACCTTCCTTTTGGCAGATCAGATCACCTGTCAGTTCTGCCTCTGCCTGTCCATAGGTAGAAATTCAAAAGGGACAGTCTGGTCACATGGACCATTCAGTGCAGGGCCAAACAATCATAATCGGAATGTGTTTCAGGACAAAAACTTTGACGCGTACAGGGATGGGTAATTGGCTATATCAGCAAATGCATCGATGCCATTGTACCAAGGAGTACCGAGGACCGCCATACAGACATTCCTGAAACAGAAGGTCAGGGTTGACAATGAAGTAACATAGACTGATGCGTACAACTTGGGTGATTTGAAGGAACACATGAAATTCACATACATGTCCAGAGAGCTATTAGCAGTGCTAATACTGTATATTTATTTACAAGCTGTTTAACCATCACAGAATATATATTTATTAGTGCACCGCGTTTCTAAAATCCTGGTCTCACCTGTACATAACCCTCCTACATTACAGTTCATTCATTTCATCTCTACCATACACTTGCCAATCACAGTATTTTATGTTTTCTTTTATTGTAAATTTCATATAAATTACATTACAGAAAGAAGTGTGATTGGCTCAAGGTTAAAGGGATAGTACATGAAGTTGTGCTTTGGTTTGAACCCTGCAGTATTTTACACCAAGGAGGAAGAAGAAGATGAAGAAGAAGAAGTCTTCGTGAGATGATTCACACTTCAGCAGCTCCACCATCCTGACATTCAAAACCAAATGTTTCCAACACTTCAATTTCCTGTCTCTGAGTCTGTCGTTGCCGTGGGAACAGTGGATGGTGTCCATCGAGTCCCAACAGATCCAGTTACACCACAGACTGCTGATTTAACCCCTGACAGTCTAGAAAGGTGTGAGGAGGGGTGCTACAGGACACAGTGACATACAAAGAGTTCATCCTCTCAGGAACAGTAAGTAGATCTGCAGATGTTACTGTTTCCTGTGTCCAGGGGAGATCATGAAGATCCAAAGAAAAGTTCATCACTATCCGACCTGCAAGTGCTCACATACATACACAAGTTTGAGAACTGAAAAGAGAAAAAATATTTTACAGGACTTTGCTTTACTAAATATTTTTTTCAAAGAAACCAGAAAGATCCAGGAGGCATCAGTGTCATTTATTGACAATTAAAGGGAAGTTTGTCCTCTTTTAGGGAAGCAAAGAAGGATTTGAATATTATAATCAACTGATCATCTGATCACAAAATCTAATCACTACTGAATACTTAACATTGAAATCTAAATACCACTTTAATTATCGCACTGAACTACTTTACTTTGAAAACCATCATCTTCAAGCCAAATGGATCACAACTGTCAGAAAGTAACCATGGGTCCATCAGAAGAGCTGGACAGAGGACCTCAAATGTCGTCCAGTAACTGGAACTGCTGTCTGAGTGCATCAAGCTTGTGTCCCACTGCACATTCTCAGTGGTGTTTCTGCTGCTGGTGCTGGTGCCATCTAGCTAACCGTCATGTTTCTGCTAGTTTTGAGCAGAACTACTTTAATTCAGGATGTGTTGTAAACAGAGGGCATTTCATAACGCACAACAGAAGTACACTAGAAGAAAGATCACCTACGAGCTTTGTTCTGTTATTACAGATATTCATTTTCATCCTAAAAACAAGCATCAACTAACTATTAATGATAAGAAGACGCAGAGGACTATTACATGTAAGACAAATAGCCTTTTTTGGACATTCTTTCTTTCCAGGTGGGAGACTATGTGCTTAAAATGGTTCAAAATTAGGTGCACAAACCACAACAGAACCTGTTCTATGAGGGTGATAAAGGGTTATGAGTGGAGGTGCCATATCACACGTAATACATCGATCAGAGCATCTATTAAAACATGTATTAACATATCTATTAACACCTGCATGGATGTAACCTGATTGGTCCAAATGAGTCCAGCATGTTGTTTCAAAAACCTTTTCTTTACCTAAATTATTATAATTATTATTTGCTCTTCTTAACTGCTTTGACAAACAGCTTGTCTGTGCTGCACAATCTGGAGAATGAATAGTGCTAATGCGTCATTTTACAGCTCTCCGATTCCCTGATACAAATAAACTGAAATATGCCTCAACAGATGTAATTTGATGGGAAAACTTGTTTCCTGTTCACAGTGTTCAGTTTATCCACTTTCAAATCAGTTTCAGGTCATTTTACTTCTTTTTCTCAATTACAGACAATTCAACAAAGATGGATGATAACACTCCAACAAATAAATGAATATTTACATGAGTTTTAAGGATCTCTCAGACACAGCTGTCCGAGTATCTCTTTTTAAAACTCACATGAATGAGTGAAAACTCATTGTGTAAGACCGCATTTTCTGTTTACCAAGAACTTCAGATTACACAATCATGTCACTTCAGAAGAAATTGCAAGGAAAGTATGGACATTAAACATTTCCAACTGCTGGATAAAATGTACGTGAAAAACATAAAACAAACCTTCAACTCCTAAAAAACTTTGACTGAACTGAAGTGAGGCAGCTCGTCAGGTGTGACTCATAATAGTAAAAATGCGTAGTGCTTTCGTAGGACCTGGAGTTACAGTTTGTAATGTTTGATATTGACGTCTGTAGAATTTATTGCCTGGGTGGCGTTGGCAGCGTTGATAAATGCTGTGTTGTGGCGTCCACATCAGCAGCATTGGTGAGTCGACGAACTCAATAGTGTTGGTCATTGGCCAGTTGATGCACTCAATTGCATCGATCATTGGCCAGTTGATGTACTCGATAGCGTTGGTCATTGGTCAGTTGACGTACTCGATAGCGTTGGTCATTGGCCAGTTGATGTACTCGATAGCGTTGGTCATTGGTCAGTTGACGTACTCGATAGCGTTGGTCATTGGTCAGTTGACGTACTCGATAGCGTTGGTCATTGGCCAGTTGACGTACTCGATAGCGTTGGTCATTGGCCAGTTGACGTACTCGATAGCGTTGGTCATTGGCCAGTTGATGTACTCGATAGCGCTGGTCATTGATCAGTTGATGTACTCGATAGTGTTGGTCATTGGCCAGTTGACATACACGATAGCGTTGGTCATTGCCCAGTTTACGTACACGATAGCGCTGGTCATTGATCAGTTGATGAACTCGGCAGACAGGCTATGGGTGCAGCGGGTGGAGCGCACCTTGAGCTCATGGTAACACTGGACGAAACTGTGATAGATGAAAGTGATGGGCAGTGCCAGCAGCACAATGCCACTCACCACGCAGAGACCGCCCAGCACACGACCCGCCACCGTCACAGGGTACATGTCCCCATACCCAACTGTTGTCATGGAGATGATGACCCACCAGCAGGCAGCGGGGATGCTTGCGTAGTCCTGGTTTCCAGCCTCCAGATCCAGGCCGTGCTCCAGCAGCTGGGCCAGTGCGCTGAAGATCGCCATGGCGACACAGATGAAAACCAGCAGCATCATCATCTCGCGGTAGCAACGTCGTAGCGTCAGGCCAAGCGTCTGTAGGCCCAGGAAGTGACGTGCTAGTTTGATCACCCAGAAGATCCGCATAATACGTAGGACACGCAGTGTGACGCCGGCCCGCTGCAGCTGAGAGTTCTCCCCCGTCAGGATGGTCACGGTAACAGAGACGTAGTACGGTGTGATGGCCAGCAGGTCAATGATGTTGAGAGGACGACGGACAAACTCACATTTATCCCGAGACACAAGGAAACGGACGATACACTCCGCTGTGAACCAACCAATACACACGGCCTCGATGATCCTGCAAGGAGACAACCAATCGGAGAGAGGGGGGAGAGAGAGGGCCAGTCAGAAAGACAGAGTCACAACATGGAACAATGGCATTCTACATGAGCATGATGGTCCAATCAGACTCAGAAACAGTCTATGCCCTCCTGTCCTACCTGTGCTGGTCCAGGGTCTCTGCAGTCTTCCAGTCCGGTAAGGTGCTGGCGCACAACATCACCATTGAGATGACCACGAACAGCACCGACACCGAGGCAAGGATCTGAGCCGCCAGCGAGGACGTGGGCTCCTCAAACGTCCTCCTCATCCTCTCCAGCCAAGGGCTCTGTGGCTCCTCAGGGCCCCGTGGTTCCTCCTCAGGGAAGAAGTGGACGAAGCAGTCGGACATGCGGTCATCAAGGCGTCGCTGGCAGCACGGCTGCAGGTCAGCGCTTTCCAGGCCCCAATACAGCATCTCGTTATAGAAGGATAGCTCGCACATGTGTGGCACGAAACGCAGCTTCCCATGCTGCACATACAGCATAATGAAGCTGAAGGCCTCCGAGTGCCGGTCGAAGAAAAACTCATTTCTGTCACGGTCGTAGTCGTCGCAGAGCTCCAGCAGCTCGCTCTCTGACACGCAGCGATGCAGCCGGCTGAGTCTGCTGAGAGGAAGGTGCTTCATCAATTCCGCCGAGAAGGAAAACCTGCGACCGCCAACATTCAGGATGCAAAGACTGCTTCCAAACTTCATATTACTTTTCTTTAAAAACACAAACTGCTTCCAAACTTCATATTACTTTTCTTTAAAAACACAAACTGCTTCCAAACTTCATATTACTTTTCTTTAAAAACACAAACTGCTTCCAAACTTCATATTACTTTTCTTTAAAAACACATACTGCTTCCAAACTTCATATTACTTTTCTTTAAAAACGTTGCTGTTTTCCAAACTTGACACTTTTCTTTGTTAAAATGTTGCCTGCTTCCCAACTTTGTCTGTTTATTAAAAAGCTGAAGCTGCTTCCAAACTTTCTGTTTGTGCTCTGTTACTAAAAACATGTAGTGCTGCAGCCAAACTTCATCTTGTTGTAGTTAAAAAAAAAAGGCTTCCGAACTCCATCTTCTGTTAAGCTGTTTCATCGTCCATTTGTTGAAAAGCTGAAGCTTCTTCCCTCTCAAACAGAAGTTTTTCTGTCTCATCAGCTTCCGGTTTCCATCTTCTGAGAGAAACCTTGTCATCGTCAGTGCATGAATGAAATAAAAAATGTGTCAGTAATCAACAACAACACGAGCGTCATTTCTGTTTCAATGACCTGATTTTAAATGAGCTCAGCATCTCTCACACTCCATTATTGTACATTTTCTAGTGAACCACTGAATGTTGAAAATATATATTTTCCTTTGAGCTAATCTGTTTGATCTCTGACAGTTTTAGACGACCGAAGTGACTCAGAAGCAGCTGTGATTTAACGCCTCACATCAACATTAAAAACTCACCTGATCTCAGCGTTGAACCTGAAGCTTCATGCGTTTCAATTCTGCATCAAACACCTGAAGCAGGTGATAAGTGCACAGTAACAGTGGATCCTTTTTGACTTCTGGTTTGTTTCTTCTCATTGTGAAGCTGAAGAGCAGCAGCAGCAGCAGCAGCAGCAGCAGTACATCGTCCTCCTCCGCCTCCTCCTCCTCCTGTCTGAGAGGAGGAGGATCAGAGTCGATGATTCAAACACTAAGTCTGAGCTGCAGAGAATCTGAACCTCCACAAAACTACTTAGTGTCTGACAGACTGAAGGGAAATGCAGCTCCTCTTCATCTTCATCCTCCTGTTTTTATTGTTCTTTTTACTCATTGTCCTCTTCTTTTCTTCTCCCTCTCCTCCCTTTTCTCCTCCTGTTCTGCATTTCATGTTCCTCCTCGTCCCCTTCAGGTCTGATGATGTCCTTCATCACCCATAATTTAACATTTAATCCTCTTCATTTTAATTTCATGTTTCAATGAACATCAATGCAGACATAAGTAATGAGACTGTATGAATTAATTATTAACCTGCAGTTTATTGTGAAGAAATAGCTCCCCCTGCTGGGTGGTCAGCATGTTTTTCATCACTGATCTGAAGTTAAATCTCTAAACAGGAAGTTGATTCTGAGTACGAAATGGTAGAAACTCACGGAAAGACTCAAATGATCTTAATCTGTCACGTGTCATTACAGATGTACAATGTGTGAAGTGACATCCATCAAAAGGCTCACCTCAGAACAATTTACCTGTGGATTATTTACAACCTGCTCAAACTGTAACCATGGAAACAGACAACAGTCAGCTGGATGGAAGAAAAAGTCTGAATGTGATGATGATGAGAAGGAGCTTCTTTTCATGTGATTTCTAAACACATTGATAGACTTTTTTCTTGATATGATTGTGACAAGGTGTGCAAGCATGTGTGTGTGTGTGTGTGTGTGTGTTTACAATTGACAGTTTTTTATCTAAAAAACAGTTATTGTTACAGGCCAAATGTGTATTTCATCAGAATCTTCCAATGGAAAAATAGATTGAATATTTGCTTTATTTTGTCAAAGCCCAAAAATGAGTAGAGAAATTTCCAGATTTTGTTCCGCTGTGTTGAGTCTGCAGGTCCAGCTTCAGCCAATCAGAGGCCAAGCGGGACTCTAAGTTGTTTTGACAGACAACAATCAAACTAGTGTTTCACTGCAAGTGTGACGAGCAGAACTCAAAGATCCAAGTCCAAAGATTCCAAGAGTTTCATGAAGTCGAGGTAAAACAGAAAGTCAGCCAATATGGCAGATTGGTTTGTAGATGTGAGATTTCAGGCCTTCTTTAGAGACTCTCCATTCAGGGACAGTGAAGTCCAGGTTAGCAATAGCTTCCAGATAATAAGAACAAGAACGTAAATGAGAAGCAGCAGCAGGAGGCAAAGAAAACACTAAAGTCTTGATACTAAAGTAGTTTTCATAAGGAGGACAATCATCAAAATGTCGAGTCTTTCTCTTTTTTACTTCATAGCTTTTATTGCAATTCAAAAGGAACCATTTCTCTTTACGACAAACATGGAAATCTTGGCTGCGATGACACAAAGCAACATTACAGGACGGTTTGACACTAACAGCCCTCAGCTTAAAGACACTATCATTCATTGAAATTTGCATATAAACAGGGAAGCTCCCTTGTTTTGAAGAGCCCTAAAATAGAGTCAAAAATATACATTTCTAAAGAGGCACCATAAAGTCACTACACATCTTTTTTTTCTACAAACAGCCCTCTGGCCACCCAGTCGCCACAATGAATATCGGCCTTGTATGTTTCTGCAGAAACTTCACCTTTCGTGACATCTCAGTTTTCAGGTTTACGTTGTGAAAATGGTGTGGTTAAGTAGGCTCAGAAAAAGATCATGTTTTGGGTGAATTGCCCTGTTTAATCGCACAAACGGCACTGAAAAATGTCCTAACGTCTTATTTGAAATAAGTCACCACAAACATGACTCAAACAGGGCTCTCGTGTAGTTGTCAGACCACCACCGTCCCTCCTTCTCCTGAGAAACTCAGCTCATATACATGTACCACTAATCTGAACTACATCACTCTGATACCTATTGTTGAAACATCAATATGATATTTATGAAACCTGTAAATTTAACGAATCCTGGTTTGCAGAAATGCACAATACCGACATTTTATTCTGGTAACTGGGCTGTTACTGGATTTCTTTGCAAAATACAAGTCAATTCTTACATCTCATAAACATTCCTGCTTTATACTTTTCATATATATGTATATATATTTATAGAATTCAACAAGACACAAGAAAATACTACTTTCTTTGCAACAACAAAAAAATAACAAAAGTAAAAAACAGAGAAACATAAAAAATGTCTCAAGTGGAGTACGTTTTTTGTAAAATGCATTCATAGACTTCAGCTTGTTGTCCATGAAGTGACCTGAAGCTGCTCAGATCAAAGCATTTATTCTCTTTAAATCATCTTCTTTGAGGTTTGTCGGAGGTTTTTGAAATGTCTGCTGTGCTGGCGAAGGTGAAGGAGGAGCAGCAGGAGAACATCAAAGTTGTTCAGAGCAGATTATTCAATCTGTTTATGAAAAGAAGATAAAGCCAACAGACATGTGTATGTCATGTTTAAGGAAACAGAGATTCCTCACAGCTGTATTTCACTGCTGACGTCCTGAACAGAATTTCATTTCTAAAACAGCAGAGTTGGTTCGATGTTGAGAACTGAAGCTCCTCGTCCAGGTTTCATTCAGAAACGTGAATCTGACACTGTTTCTGTCATTTCTCTCTAAAAACTGAACCATGACACTGATGTTTTCCTCCCATAATAAATACTATATATTAGTCATTGTTCATAGTGTTTATAGCATAGCTGCATTCAGTGAAACTACATAATGTACATTCATTTATCTTTACATCTATGTGTACTTCATACTCTTTACTGGTCAAATGGTAAACTGCAGTTTGTTGCACTGGACAATAAAGTTTAATCTAATTTAATCTGAGGCAAACGGTAAATGGCTAATTGTATAACTATCTACAATGACAGCCATGATGAGTGAGGCCTTGTATCTCAAAAGTATCGCCGGTCCATGTTTTCATTTGGTTGTAGTGTCTCGAAAGTGCAGTTCACATTTGATTTTTTAAAGATATACATGGTAAGATTTTTAAAGCCCCATATTAAAAAAAAAATAAAAATTTAAAAGAGTGCATCATCAGCGTATGGTGATGATTGAATTTAATGCTTTTTTTTTCTCAATTAGAGGGAAATTCTATATATAAAAAAAGAAATATTTACAATTAACAAAGAGTACCAATTTTTTGACAAATATCCTTCAGAAGGATGATTCACATTAAACATATGTTTACTTTATATTGAAATGAAATGGGGGAAAATCTTGATATATTTTATATATTATTTGAACATTGTTTTGGATAAAAGCATCTGCCAGATGAATAAATGTAAATAAATGTAAACATGCTGAGCAGGGGGTTAGAATAAAGGTAACTGACAAAAAGTCAGTGCTGGTTACCTAAAATTATCAAACTTGAACAAAATTATAATCTCAATCTTAAATAAATCAATCAAAATAAATGCAATACACTGAACAAAAATATCATGTGTGACACTTTGGAGATACAAGGTTTCAAGTCATATTCTGTCTCCTAAAAGCAAAGTACCATCAGATAAAAAACCTGTAACTAATACTTAAATGAGGATGATGTTCTGCTCAGGGAAAAAAAGTTGGTTTTGTTTATGGACCCACTCAAAAAAACACAAATATTTGCACCAACAGTTGACATCTTGTGTTTTGTAGTGACATCATGGTCCGCGTCCCTGAATGCTACATCAAACTATTGTTTTGTATTGCAAAAACACAGGTTTACCAATTGCACCTGAACGCCACCCACCGCAGACAGACAACATCCAACCCGATGCTGTCACCAATGGCAAGTGAATAAATACTGTCCGGTCGATGCAGATCTACAAGTTTTAACCAGCAGTCGAATTAGAGTGTGTTGAGTTTAGACAAGTGAAGTCTGTTAATGTGATGGATGAATCAGGCGTCTCCACAGCAGGTTTATACCAGGACTGAGCAGCTTCATCACATCTATATAATTCATTTTATCAGTGTTGCCTATTTGTTACTTTGTTTTGTGATCAATAAAGATTACAGTTCAACAGTTTTAGTGGCAAAACTCCTCATGAAAATGCACGTTTTTTGAGAAATATTACACGATTTTGTCTGGAAATATGAGTTTTCTGTAGAAATGTTCTGACTGATCACGGATGGCACGTTTACTTGCTGTGACCACCTTCATTATTCTGTATCAGGGCTGGCTACTCAGTATTTATACAGTCTTATTTATTGCTGGACTCACTGTCTTGTATATTGGAGGTAAATAAACTTGAATCAACAACAGAAACATTAGCTTTCCATCAAACTTCAACTGATTTTACAGATCTGAGCACAGTTCAATTACCCTGTTTCTCAGACAACTTCAGTGTCTTGGACTAAAGATGGATGAAAAAAGTTTTTACAGGTCTGTCAGTTCTGAGAAACCTTCATGTCTATATTCAAACCACCTCTCTGACCAGTTTGAAAATCCAGTTCAACAAGGAAACACTTGGTTTGTGCAAACAGATAAATACTTCAGGGCAAACACTGTTAGCTAACGTCACACTGATTTCACGCTGAGAACTTTATAAAACATCTCGGTCTGCATCTCCAGAATCTGATATCTATTTTTAATCGGTTTCATCTTTGTGTGTCCAGGGGGCTACAGAGACAAGTCCATGGTGTGTTTAGCCTAACGCAGCACAAAGACTTGAAGCAACTGTTAGCCGAGCTCCATCAAAACAAAAAAGTCCTCCAAGTCTATCAGCAGTTACCATTCGAGCTAGTTTGTGGGCAGAGGCTCGCTTCCCCCTGCCTCCAGCCTTTGTGCTAAGATAGGCTCAATCCGTCCCAGTCGTCTCTCTGTAGTGGACACACTGAGATGAAACTGATATCTGACTCTGGAAGGTACAGAGAATAAAGTGGATTTATGAAATCAGTCTCTAATACTTAGGTTGTCAATAAAGTGTCACTTTTTCTTTCAACTAAAAGAACAAATTATTTAAAGTGTTTGGTCCATTATTTGTCATCAGCATCATGGTGGATCCATAAAGTCCTCAAAATAATGGAGCAGGAAGTCATTTTAAACACGTCTGTGAGTTTCTAACAAACATCATCACTCTGTGACTCTCAGACTGTTGTGGTTTGCTGTCAGATCACATCCCGACAGGCTGACGTGGCTCATGTGGTGAACAGGGAAGCGCCACCATCACACATCAGGACTGCATTTCCTGGAAACCACCTGTTTCTTCACACCTTGTAGAATTTCAAATGATTCCTCTTTTTGGTCAGTTACTGTTGTCACTACACATGCTGCCACTGGTTGGCATCATTAGAGAGCACAGTGTGTGTTTCTATGCAGATGACACACAACTGTACATCTGCACTGAACCAAATGATGCTGGAGCTACTAGATTCAAATCTAGGATTCAAGTCCCAATTATTATTATCATTATTATTATTATCAACACAGACTCAGCCAGGTTTTGGCAGACTATGTTAGACTATGTTGGTTGTTGGTGTGGAAACACCCTGAACGGTCGCCAGTTGAGCAGTGGATTGTGGGAAAGGCACACACCATCATGGGAGACATCTGTCCACAGCGTCACACAACAGTCCATACAGGTACACACAGGTACATCAACACATCATCATATCATCACAGCTACACAAAGACAGAAATCATTACAAATATAAGTTAAGACACAAAAGTAAATAGATTCTGGTTACAAGTGAGACCTGAGAGGCTTTTAGGAGACAACAGACAAGTCTGAACTGTGATTTAATTGTGAGTATTAGAAGAAAGAAATAACCAAAAATGTAGAGAATAAAATCATAATATTACATGATAAAAAGAGGCAATTGTCGTAATACAAGAAAAAGATGTGATGTTTAAAAATTGTGACGTGAAAAAAATCTTAATGTTCTGAGAAAAAGGTTGTAATCTTACAAGATTGTATTACTACCTCACAGTGAACTCCTAATATTACATCTGTTTTCTCATAACGTTATGGCTCTTTTCGAAATAGTTTCACTATTTTGGCAGAATATTTTCATCAAAATCTTAAAACATTTTTTCCAAAACTACTACTGTTTCTAAAAATTACTTTTTTAACCAAAATATAATCATTTTGTCTTAATATTATGACTTTATTTCCAAAATATTGTAACTTTTTTGTTAAAATATCCGGACTTTATTTCTAACTTTGGCCCTAACACACTTTGTATTTACCTGATCATAATATCAACCAATAGGTGTCTATTAGTCAAGTGATTTAAATTCAAGGACTGTATTCAAGGAATGGTTTTAAGTACAACAAAAAGTTTATTTTATGCCCTAAATTCGGCTTCATGCCTCTTGGTCTTCTGGTTAGAAGTCTTTGTTTGCTGACTTATTATTAAGTATTTTGAAATTGTTAATTATAATTCATCTAAGTTCTAAAAACATCTTTAAAACAACATTTTTGAAACATTAAAACGCGATTAAAATTTGCAAATGCTGCTCAGAACAGAGAGATCATCTGTTGTTTAGCACAATTAGCAGTTAGCGTCAACCTGAAAACCGCTGTTAGCATCTGAACATGGAGCATCAGAACACGTGTTTGTTGGTGGTGTACCGGAGGAATGTTGGAGGCATCCTGGACGTGTGTTGAAGGGGCGATAGAGGTGTGTTGGAGGCAGGTTGGTGGCGCTTCAGTTCAGATTCATAGGCTACATGTTTCAGTGCAGGAAGCTGTGGCCACAGGACATTAGACTGAGAAGCTGTGGTCACGTCAGGGCAACCGTGATGAAGATAATTTCTGACATCAGTTTTTGTTAAATAAAACTCTGTGAGGTTCTCTGTGCAACCGGAAGCTCTGAGGCACATCAACAGTAGTACAAACATCTTCAGCCAATCAGACAATGGTAAAGGTAGAGTGAACACAGCCGTACCTGAACGCCTCGTTCACAGCCGACACCGCGTCACCTGACAGCAGAAGTTAAATTAAAAACATTTTGTTGGAGCAACATCAGCCCCTGTGGACAGAGTGAGAAGAAATCCTTTAACGTTTTCTCTCTTTTTAAACTAGAACACATATTTCTTCTTGGATTTTTATAGATTTCTCATTTTATTGACACCAGAACACCAGAAGTCACGATTCCCAAAAATATTAGAACAAAATCTTTTCTGTCATTGTTTGCCTTCCACTTTTTAACGTTTAACTGCTGCTAATGAAGTCGCCCCTTCCCTCCTTTAAATTGAATGTTTTGGACTCTGTCCAGCGGGGGGCGACACTGCAGGTTCCAGCTGTCAAAGAGGCGTGTGTGTATGTGTGGCTGTGTGTGTAGAAGAGCACTTGTTTTCCATCTTTTAGGAGGCGTGCCTGAGGAGCAGTGTTGGGGCGGGGCTCCACTGGCCATGGGGGTGATGATGGGGCGTGGGGGAGCAGTCGCAGGAGCACGGGGCAGGAGGCTTACCTAACACCCCACCAGAGTCCAGCGGGTACTCCAAAATGGAGGCTGGCGCTAGAGTGTAGGGGTAGTCGTATGGAGCCGCATAGATCAGACCAGACTCAGGCCCCGCCCCCGGCACCAGAGTCGCTGGGTGAGGCGTCCCATTGGGCAGCACCGTCTGGATCTGACGAAGCAGAGGCATGAGGGCGGGGCCTGTGGGTGCAGGTGTACGCAGAGCTGTGGGCGGGGCCACAACAGGGGCGGGGCCCGAGAGGAAACGAGGTGTCTGAGAGGAGGCTGCAAGGGAGAAGGCAAGGGAGGCTGGGGGGGGGGGATGGAGAGGAGGATTAGTCAGACAGTATTCTGATTGGTCTCTGATTGGTTAGATGTCTCTAATTGGTCTCTGATTGGTCAATCTCTTACAGGGTTTGATGTTAGCGTCCCTGTACGTCCCATTCAGGATGGCTAACTCCATCAGCTGCATCTTCTTCAGACTGTCCTCCCCCTCCGCCTGAAACACACAGTAACAACCATCATGTACTTTTCCTGCACTGTAGTACACGTGTACACAGGGCTGGAATGAACCCAGGCACTGTACTAATTGAGTATTCTAATTTAACATGACTTTATACTTTTACTCCACTACTTTTTCTTGACAGCTATAGCTCCTGGATACTTTGTTGAGTAAGATTTTACATACACTGTTTGATTTATAGTTGATCTATAGTCTCTTAACCACATGTGGAAATTAATTAATTTGATTTGTGGGAGACATGGCATCAACAGCTGTGAACTCGACTCGACTCTCTGATCGTCTCAAACATGCTACATGCTTATTGTCTCGAAGCCACAGGGGGCGCAAGAGTAACACACACACACACACACACACACACACACACACACACACACAGACTGACACTAACACATGATGATGAATGAGAGAAGAACAATGGAGCGGAAGCAGGAAGTCTCTGTTATCTAACACAGTGTGTTTCTAATGATCCTGCAGGTTATTCTGGACAGCAGCTTCCTGTCACCACAGGACTATAGGAAGTGTGTCTGGTACTGAGTCCTCAAACCTAAAACTTTCTCTGTGGAGTCTCTGGCCACAGGAGGTGCTACAGAGCAAAGCTTACACTTTATACTCACACAACACATGTACTACCCTCAAATACACTACCCCTGAAGAACTACATGAAAAAATGCAACTGCATGAAAATGTACCACTCTGGATCTTCAGATACTTAAACCTTAATGACTACCCACAAAAATATAGTAACTCCTCAAAATGCACAGTGGATGCAGCAGTCTGTTGCTGCCCCATGCTGTCTCATGCTGGGGGCGAGAGGGGTTGTCCATGATTGATGTCAGCTTGGCTAGCATCCTCCTCTCACCCACCTCCTCGATGCTGTCCAGAGGGCAATCCAGGACAGAGCCAGATCTCCTGACCAGTTTGTTAAGTCTTTTCCATCCCTCTCGGAGCTTCCACAGCCCCAGCAGACCACTGCATAGAAGACTGCGATGCCACCCCAGCCATAAAATGTTTTTAACAGTGTCCTACAAACTCCAAAGGACCTCAGCTTTCTTAGCAGATGGAGACGACTTTGGTCCTTCTTGTATGAACATGAAAATGTACAAGTATCTAAGAATGAAAGAGTACCTGAAAATGCATAATAACATCTTCAAAATATATGAATACCTGTTGAAACTCACCTGAGCTCCAGAGGACACAGAAGAAAAAAGGGACATGGCTTTTCTAACTAACTAACTAACTAACTAACTAACTAACTAACAAGTTTATCATTATCGTTGTTTTCCTCCAAACCAACTACAAACTAACTTCTGAAGAAAAAAACTTTTTATGTCAGTCCAACATTTGATCAATTTCCTGTCCAACTTCCTGTCAGATTTGAGCACATGACACACTCAAACACACAGGGAAGGTTCTGAGGTTCTATTCCTGTTTTCTCACCCAGCAACTGAGTTTTCCTGACTCCTCATTGGTTGGATGAAATCAAGGAAGTGAGAGTGAAGATCAGCAGAATCACTGCACTTCCTGTTTCAATGTCTGACAGACACACACACACAAATATATATACATGATTGTATCACTATCCTTGTGGAGACACTCCATAGACATAATGCATTCCCTAACCATCACAACTGAATGCTAACCCTTACCTGGACCTAATTCTAACCCTAAAACTAAGTCATAACACTCAAAATACGGTGTGAACCTGTGGGTACTTCAGGTTGGTCCCCAGTCTACGGTAGAGCTTTTCTAGTCTCACTGAGCACTCAAAGCGCTTTTACAAAATTAGCCTGTATTCACCCATTCACACACATACATTCATACACTCGTAGCGAGAAGCCACCTGCTCATCATGAGCACATATCATTTGTACACATTGGAAGAGATTTGGGGTTCAAGGATACTTTGACATGTTGACTGCAGGGGTCAGGATCGAACCACGACCTTCTGATTGGTGGACAATGCACCCTACCTCCTACACACATGCACACACACACACACACGCACACATAATTAATATAATTCATAATAATATTAATACTGATAACACTTGCCGTATTTCAAGTCAGAGTCATCAAACTCTCTTAACTGAACATACATGTCATAAACCTGCCACTTCACCTGAATGATGTCACCTGTTCATGAAATTTCCTCATTTACATCATTGATGCCCCTAAAAGCTGCCGCTGTGTTTGCTTCACAAAAGCATCACAGAAGAGTAAAAAAGAAGAAGTTCACACTGCAGAGTTTCAAATCCTGAAATGATGAGACAGAAAAATACTTTTAAAAGGAGCAGAGAGTTGAGAGTACAACAGCAGCCATAACTGAGGTGAAAGTGAAAAATCACAGCCAGGTGAGCTCCAGGTGAGATTAAATCACTGACCAGTGCAGGTAATCAAGAATCATCAATAAACTTGTATGTATAATAGAGGTCAGAGGCCACTGGATCAGAGATCAGAGGTCAGGGGACTCACAGCAGGCACCAGCAGCTTGTTGACTTCCTCCACGGCTCGTTTAAGCTTGATCTCGGCTCGATTCTGAGCATCTTCCACCGTAATGAGGACATGCAGATCCTCGTTCAGGTGCTCCCAGTTAGGCTTCCCTCGATTCTGCTCCTCCTGCTCACAGACAGGTAGAGACAGAGAGACAGACTCTGAATCAGTCTGAAAGTGGAAAAAATCACTCACTAAATCACACAATTCAACTTAAAAGCCTAAGCCTTGAAACAAATTTCAAGGACTGCCTTTTCCACCTACATACCACTGTAAAAATCAGGCACATCTGGTCTAAAACTGGTCCATGAATTTGTTACTTCCTGGCTGGATAATTGTAATTGCTTTTTATCAGGATGCCCCAGTAAGTCTCTAAAGACTCTCCAGCTGATCCAGAACACTGTGGCACATGTTCTGATAAACACTAGGAAAAGACCCCACTAGAACACAGCGCTCCCAGAGTGCAGGCTTAGTTGTGGTTCCAGTAGTCTCCAAAAGCAGAACTGGAGTCAGCTATCCTCTCCTCTGGAACCATCTTCAAGCCTCGGCCCAGGAGGCAGACACCCTCTCTATGTTTAAGAGTAGGCTTAAAACGTTCTTCTTTGATAAAGCCTACAGTTAGGACTGGCTCAGGCTTGCCTTGGAACAGCCTCTAGTTATGCTGCTATAGGCTTAGACTGCCAGGGGACTAAATACAGGAAAGGGGGAAATACTAGCCTGGCTGTGTGATGATGTGCATGGAATCTAGTTAACTAAATTTCCTGTTTTATTTTGTAGCAGCTCTGCTTCATGCATTCCAGTGTGTTTCATGTCCTGTCATTGTTCACTGTGATCAGTATACTGAACCACTGAGAATTAATCTGCCCAGCAACCTGAGGACCTGCAGCTGATTGGACGATCATTACACACATGCACGCACACACTTGCAGATGAACTACAACAATAAACAAGTCATCTGTGTTTCAGCAGGACGTCCAGAAACAACAAATCACACCAACACTCATATTTCTGTTTTTATTTCCTCTCCTTCTCTCCTCCTCTGCTCCTCTCCTCCTCCATGTGGTCCACCTCCTGCTGCTCTTTCTGTCTCATATATCTCTGTTAGCGTAGCAGGTGGCTAACCTTGTTATCGTCTCACACACACACAGAAAGATGTTTTCGCAGCAGTTTGGCCTGAAATGTTTGAAATTGTTTCCATCTTTTCTTTCTTCTTCCTCTTCACTCACTAAATTTTCATTTATTTTCATTTCAGTAACTTTTAGTGACAGGTGAAAACACATTTTGAGCACTGATGCTAACCACATTTTGATGCACACTGTTTTGTGTGTTGGCAGTGTGAATTTAACAAAATTAAAAGGTACACAGAAAAGTTTTAGGTTGTTTTGTAGGATTTTGTGTGTGTGTGTGTGTGTGTGTGTGTGTGTGTGTGTGTGTGTGTGTGTGTGTGTGTGTGTGTGTGTGTGTGTGTGTGTGTGTGTGTATGTGTTAAAGACACTGCCTACACCATGAAGAAGAATTGTCGGTCAACTCATAACAACAAGAAAAACACTGATAAACACATCATCAACCCTGCTATTACCTCAGTGATCAACTTGTCAATCAACTTAACACTTCTTAAAGTTGATGTAGAGACAAGTAAATGGCATGTACAGATGCTTTAGTCCCATTTCATAGTGTTCAATTACAAAAGAAACTATTTTATTTTCTCCACATAAAAGCTAGACATTCTGTTCTCTGAACCCCAAAAATATCTGTGAAACATCTGTGACGTAACCTGAAAAACTCCACGCCGAAATCCGTCAGGTGACATCAGGTCAGATCATAAATCTGACACAAGCAGTCGGCTTTGTTTACAGCCTGGTCTCATTTCCAGGACATCAAATGCAAATGCCATGTCACGCCATGTCACGCCATGTCACGCCATGTCACGCCATGTCACGCCACTCGGTGTCTCACACAGACAAATTCACTCATTAGCAGCAGAATAAAAAGGAGACAACAGAACAAATAGAACAAATAGACAATAAGAAGGTACAAAATAAAATCACACACTGTGCAACACTGTGTGTTACAGTGTGTGTGTGTGTGCGTGTCACTGTGTGTTACAATGTGTGTGACTGTGTGTTACAGTGCGTGTGTTACCTTCTTCCTGTCTCTCATGGAGCCCCTCCCTCTCACCATGATCTTACATCCTGTCTCCGCCTCCAGCTGCTTCGCCGTCAGACCACGAGGACCCAGAATCCTCCCGACAAAGTTAAACTGACAGACACACAGAAACAGAAATCATGATTTGGTTACCATGACGACCACCCAATCAATCACCCAATAATCATCTTCCTCAGCACCGAGATCCCAGCTAGCTAAACATGGCTCCAAAAAAGTTCTGGGAGCCTTATTTCTTTTGGTTGTGGGAATGTTTATTGAACGTTCCTACGATGCTAAAACAACGTTTTTCAGAGGTAAAATCAACGTTATTGTTACGTTCCCTGAACGTTCTGGGAGGATTACCTGAACGTTTGCCGTAACGTTCTCTCGATGTTAAAATGAAGGTTTTTCAATGTAGAACTAACATGAGGCTACATTCTCAGAACCTCATGCTACCATTTTAACATGAAGACGTTAAGGGGAACATTCCACTAACCTTCTCAGAACGTTCTGGGAACATAACAATAACAATAATAATGTTGTCTCACAACCAAAAATATGTTAGCAGAACATGTTGGGAATCAAATGTTGCTCGCTGTTATCTCCGTCTTTAGCTGCCATGTGTTCACATTAAAAAAGAGTATCTGAATCCCTACTAGAGCTCATCCACACTCCACCACTCTGTGTTCACCACACAAACCAGCGTTTCTCTGCGAGCGTGATGAGCAGAACTCAAAGAGACTCAGATACACAAAAATCCAAGTCCAAACATTTCAGCAGTTTCATGAAGTCGAGGTAAAACAGAAAGTCAGCCAGGAGACAATCTGAATTCACACAACAGCAGAGATAAAACACAACTAAACAATAACGGGAATAATAAAGGCTGAACGCTCATCTGCAGGAGAACAAAGAAAACCTGGCAAACAGGTGGAGATAGTGAGGACTGGGAGGTCTGATTGGATAATCGAGAACAGGTGATGATTAAACTGTGGAAACTGAACAATGACAGGACATGAAACATATTGGAATGCATAACGCAGAGTTACTACAAAATAAAACAGGAAATGCAGTTAACACACACAGTGACACACAATGACACACCATGACAGTCAGACACACTCACGTCAGGATGCTCCTTCGTGGGCACGTAGAGTTTCTCCTGCAGTTGGACGTTTGGACCGACGGCGTCCGGCAGCTCGCTGATCCTCTCTGAACCGTTCAGGGTGTCGATGTACATGTCCTTCCTCACACGGCTGATCTCTGAAACACAAACACGTTAAATGATGTAAAAAGTGTTCACAGATTCCTCTCTTCAGGTAAATGTGATGAGTGTGCCTCTGATCACCAAGAAAAACATCTTCAGAATCAGAAATGACACTTTAATATCCCACTGAGGTGACTCTATCCTTTCTGTCCCTCTACATCAGCACCAGCCTGATGAAGAAGATTTCGAGACTTTCTGTTGGCTTCCACGAATCAGTTCTTGGTCCACTGCCGTTCAGCCCATACATGCTCATACCATCACACCTGTACAGTGAACACGTCACTGGCTGCTGGTACAAGAGAGAACTTATTTACAGCTGGTTTATAAGGCCCTGCATGGTATGGCTCCTAACTGTTGTAGCCCCATCAGATCCCTCAGATCATCAGGCCTGCACCGAGAATGAAAACGCAGTCAGGTGCATTTCGTTCCCATGGTGCTGTTCTCTGGAACAAACTGCAGACGACCTGAGATCTGCTGCAGCTACGTCTTCTTTAAACACTGTTTTCTCTCAGGCTTCAGGGAGCTAATGTGTGTGTGTGTGTGTGTGTGTGTGTGTGTGTGTGTGTGTGTGTGTGTGTGTGTGTGTGTGTGTGTGTGTGTGTGTGTGTGTGTGTGTGTGTGTTTGTGTGTGTGTCAGTGCAACAGTCAGAACATCAGTAAGAAATCAGGATGTGATACAGAGCTGAAGAAGACTGAACGGTTGAGTTACACATTATTTTTACTTGTGCATGAAATGTGCTACACAAATATCACCGGCCCTGACATTGGACGATTTCTGACAACAACTAACCAATGGGAGACCCAGAGGCAGACCAAGAAGACGCTGGACAGACTATATCTCATCTGGCTTTGGAACACCTCAGGATGCTGGAAAACGTTGCTGAAAGGGACGTCCAGACTACCTTTCCTAGCCTGCTGCCACCGGGCCCAGATGAGGCAGAAAAGGGATGGATGGATGGATGGATGGATGGATGGATGGATGGATGGATGGATGGATGGATGGATGGATGGATGGATGGATGATGATGTTCATGGAAGAATGTCAGAGCTGAAGTGTTTAGACTTTCACTTGTGTAGTTTTATTGTGAAGGACTGTCTCTGTGGCTTCCTCTTATTGTTGGGAGATTTGTTTCAGCAGAGCATCAGACTGAAAGGTGGCAGGAACTGCAGGTTCATCCAGTTCACCTTAATAACAGCATTTTCAGAGCAGAATGGAGCTACAGGTAACTCGATTATGAAGATTTTTATTGTCTGTCTTCAGAACTGAAACCATTACAGTTGGGACACCAGCCAAAGGGAATTATAGGTAAAAATGACTTTGCTTTGCTTAATAAATTAATTAGACCAATTAAGTGATGAATAGCTGCACTTAGTGTAATTGAGAGAGAGACAGTGGCTGCATTGGAAACCTCCCACCATGCTAACAGTAAATACTGATTTGACCAAACTGTAGCACATAGCATGCAAACAAAAGCAAAGTCTGCAGTCTGCATCAGGCCAGTCTGTCTTACCTACTGTGTCCCACAATGCAAAGCGCTGATAGGATCACAACAACCAGCTGAGTCAACAACAGGAAGTCCATCACTAAATTCACTGTGTAAGTTTTGGATATTGGCACTTTTACATAAATTATGAAAAAGTGCTCCAACATTTGCAGAGTCGAGAAGCTCCAGAAGCTCCTGCGGGGGCAGCTAGCTAACCAGCCATCCGCGACCATCACAGACCTGCTGAGCCCACAGTCCCCCAGACCACTGCAGAAGAGAGCCAGACCCACAGCTGAAAGAGAGTTTTATCTTCATGCCGCTGTTATTCTGTCAGAACATGAAATGTTCACAATATGACCAAACCAGCATGAACATTAACACCAACAAAAACACCATCAATCAACCAGTTTGATGAAAACACTCCCAGTTTGATTGAGGAAGGATAACAAGGATAACGTTACGCTTCCAAAGCAACAGAAACAGTGGGAGGACGCGCTCCAGCTGACGTTACATCTGCAATGAAGTAATGAGACAAAACACAGGTGAATCTGGTTCCTTCCTGTCAGTTAACCATCTCTCAGGTAACACCTGTATGACCCACTAGAAACCAGCTACGCTTGGCCAAGCATACTACGAAATACACCAGTTATACTGCAAACCACTATCAATAACAGTGTGCAGTATGTACTACATACTACTATGACAGTGTGCAGTATGTACTACATACTACTATGACAGTGTGCAGTATGTACTACATAATACTATGACAGTGTGCAGTATGTACAACATAATACTATGACAGTGTGCAGTATGTACTGCAGTATGTACTACATAATACTATGACAGTGTGCAGTATGTACTGCAGTATGTACTACATAATACTATGACAGTGTGCAGTATGTACTACGTTTGTTGGTAGTATGCAGTAGGTGCTTCCTGATGCAGCCACAGTAAATGAAGACAGAGGTCAGAAAAAGGAAAGAGGTCAAGAAGAAGAAGTTGAACGTAACCTGATGTGTTCAGGTGCTGCTGGAAAACTTCTCAGATGAATCCCCCTCACACACACACTGAACCACATTAACCAAACTCTGGAATTTTCACAGCATTTTCTATTGAACTTTCGTCTCTCTGTAAAATAAACAAGCAGTTCCAGATGTTTTCAGTCTATGTGGCCTCTTCTCTATCAGCTCCAGATGTCTTTGACATCCACCCCATAGTGTCTCCACCTGTTTCCTGATCAGCAGGTCAAGTGACCTCAGAGTTATTATAAATACATGATGGCACCTGGAGATTTCAGTAAAAACGATTACGGAGTTCAGTCTGCTGCAGGAGCTGCTGAACACATTCAGTCCATACAGCGTAGAACAGAAGATGCAGAGCAGGACAGATTGTTTGGGGGCCCAGCCACTGGGGGCGCTGCCGCGGACTTGGTAAATGTGGGCTGTGACGTTGCAGCCCTGTTAGATGTTTGTTCATACGCCTCACAGTTTGAGAGTTCTGTAGATGATGACAGTGTTTCTGAATACTACAGAACTTTCTGGTGAGCACAGACATGACAGCCTACTGTGACTAGCATGCTGTTAGCTCGTTAGCTTGCGTGTAGGCTACTGCATATCTGTGGCTATTTTCTGCTGCTGCCTTTGTCATCACACACACCGTGCTGCATTCACGAGCAGGAAACTGATAAGCTGTCTGAGGAGTCAAGATTTGCATGGAGTGTTGGTGGAGTGCATCCTATCAGACGCACACTGCGATCATAAGCATGTCATTACTGAGCGCCCCCTTCAGGCGGACTGGAAATATAACACCAAACATGAATTATAGGCGTGGGAGTTCATGTGACGCTTCAGGGATAAAAGATGAGCTTTGGTTCATGGTGATGACACAACAAGATCAAATATAAAGAAAATGTTCTCAAACTTTCAGTTCATTTCAGAACAAACTGATGACAAACTTCATTTCAGTTGAATCTGTTTCAGGTAAAAGTTTCACATTAACAGATATTTTTCTTTCCAATGACTCAACACGCCTCTATTTTCACTAACTCGAGTTATTCAGATCATTTGTAGCTATAAAACTCACATTAAAGCATCTGTGATGATAACACTATCAATCACAGCTGCAACGATTAGTCAATTAATTGATCAGTTGATCAAGAGAAAAATAATCAGCAGCTATTCTCACAATTGATTCATTCATTGTCTCATTTTTTAAACAAAAAAATTATCATGTTCATCTCAAAGAGTTTGTTGTTTTTATCTTATAACAAAGTAAACTCAATACTGATAAAGACTTGAAGATGTCATTTTAGAACAATAAATCAATGAATGATGAAAAAATCAGCACATTATTCAATAATGAAAAATAGTCATTAACTTCTATAATATACATACAGTTTGTAACATTCTGCACATCGAGTACTTTTACTTTTAATACTTCAAGGACACTGGAGCTGCAACAAGCGATTGTTTTCATTATCAATTAAACTGCTGATTTTCTTCTTAATTAATTGTTTGTGTTGTCACAAAATCAAACAATAAATAATATAAATAAATAGAATAGAATGACATAACAAGAAAATATTAAAAAGGTACAACTTTCTCACGTGATGTCTTTTTATAATGATGATGTCTGTTTTATATTCATATTTAATTTGCTGCAAAATAAAATAATTTTTTAAAAAAAAACAGAATTTACGAACATGAGAATTGTTTTTTTGCTGAAGAAATGGCTCTCAGGGAAACTTTCTGTCAATCAACTTATTGGTTAATTGACTAATCAATGAGCTGTAAAGTGAAAAAAAAAACCAAACAATATTTCTTGTGAAATGTAACAAAGATTCAAACATTTTCAGTTCATGCAATAAAATCATTGATTTGAACTTCCTGTTTTATTGATCTGTTGTCTTAATATTTGAACTTGTTCTTCTTCTACTGATTTTTTTGTATTAATTTCTTTTACTTCCTGTTTCTTATTGTTTTTATTGCTGTTGTGTATTTTTAATTGTTTTACTGACAGATGAGTACATCTATCCCATACAAGACAATAAGACCGAACTAAGTACAAGTATACTGCAGCTTGGACCGAGTACTTCAAATACAAATACCACAATACCTCAAAATTGTGTGCAAGTGCAGTACTGCAGCAAATGTGAGCAGGTCGCAGTTTCCATCAGTGAAACATTAAACAGATGCTTTTACTCCTGAAGAACCTCTGCTGATAAAACTTTTGTACTTTTGCTACAGTAAAACTATAATTGTAGGACTTTTACACTGGTACTTTTACTGAAGTAAAGGATGTGAAAACTTCTTCCAGCAGCGTTTCATGAGAAAGATGAACTTCTCTCCTCAAACAGACTCAGACAGACAGACAGACGGGTCCGGGTCTCACCCTCGTCCAGGAGTCTCTCCAGGTGCTGGAAGATCCCGCAGAAGTTCGGCAGACTGCTCATCAGCTTCTTGTCGTTCATGAGCTGCATCAGATAATCCGGACCGGGTCTCGGCCTCTCCTTCCCCTCCATCTCCCCCACCATGGCCCAACTAAATATCAGATATGCAGAGAAAATAACACGGCGGAGTCGGATCACAGCGAACCTCCTGTGAGTGTGCTGAGCATGAAGATAAATCCAAACCCGGACCCAGACCCGGTCCCGGAGCTGCTTTCTGTCTCCTCTTGTTCTGCTTTTAATCCCACAAAATGAAAATCCACAAAACTCTCTGAACTGTCCTCAGGCTTGTGATCTGATCCAGATCAGAGGAGAATCCGGTGTGAATCCGGTGTGACTCCGGAACCTCCAGCTCTGCCCCCGGCTCTCTCCAGCGGAGCTCCCCGGCGCTCAGCGGCTGGCAGTGGGCGATCAGCGGCTCCGTCCTCCGGTGTGTCCGGTCCTCCAGACACACACACACACACACACACACACACACACACACACACACACACACACACACACACACACACACACACACACACTGAAACTGACAGACGACCGCAGGGCAGACAAGTTCAACGACGGCAAGTACACAGCTTCCGGCCTCAGCCTTCAACATAAAAGCACGCAGACATAGTTTGAGTTCAGAATAATATTGTTTATTTATATATTAACAACAACAACATCTATGATATATCTATTTAATATGATTTTCAATAAAAGGCTTCAATGATATCAATTAAATTGTTGTTTTTTTGGATTCAGAGTAACAGGTGGAATCCCCTTCCCCCCCAACAGAAAAAAATTTCACATAAACATTAAACATTTTTAAAGAGAACCAAATATCATATAGACATTAAATGAATGCACAAAAATATAGATGCAACACTTTTGCTTTTCTCCCATTTTTCAAAGAAAAGACTGAAGACTGTTGTTTCTGCTCTGAAAGGCTTATTTCTTTCACATTTTGTTTGTTTGATCTGTTAGTGAGCATTTCTCATCTGAAAAGACCATCCATCCACCTGACACGTGTATCACCTAGACTCTCATTAACCAGGTTTTTCTGACATTTTAATGCTTGTATTTTGAAGTTACCATCACATAATTTCCTGTCAAACTTTTTCCTGACTTGACAAATCTCTCTCACGCACACACACACACACACTTAAACACACACGCAGGTTGGGTTTCATCACTTTTCTGGACATTGCAGAGACTTACATTCATTTCCTGGAGACTTAGCCTAACCTTAACCTAAACCTCACCTTAACCCCAGTCTTCACCTTTAAATTTAACGATTTCCATTATGGGGACTTGTATTTTGTCCTCACAAGTTTAGCAAGTCCCCACAGTGTGACTGTGTAAACAGATTCGTGTCCACACAATAATACATGGTCACACACTCAGCTCTACACTCACCTGTCGCACTACCTCACTGATCTGTGATTGGCTGTTCAGCCTGGGACACACATCACACCTGTCAGTCACAGTGATTCACCAACCATCCAATCAGAGAGCAGGTGATGCTGGGTGGGTCACAGGTCACTTCACAGTGACCAAAATCTGAACCAGAAAAATTACATCACCACTCAGGAGAGTTTTGTTTGTTTATTTGTTATTATTGGAAATCAGAGGAGCTGCTTTGTTCAGAAAAATCAATCAAAATTATTCTTTTCACCGAAATAAGCAGAAATGTGAAGACAGAGGAAAGAGAGAGAGAGACAGTCGGTGTCTCTCGCTCGTTTCCAGGCGTCAGTGTGAATAAAGCTTCTTAGTTTGAATCTGTCGCTTTAAATTCTTTAATTGGCTTAATGGTTTTGCTTCTTTTTCATATGGAAACGAGTCTCCCCCTCCTCCCCCGCCTGGGAGCCACAGAGGAGAAGAAAAGGCATGAAAGGAGAGGAAAGGCAGAGGGGTGAGGAGGGGGGAGGAGAGGAAGAATAAAACAACAACACTTCTTCTTCTTGTGTTTGTGATGTCAGCTTGGCCGAAAACTCATCTGCTTTAGTCCAGGACCGGAGTCCTTGTTTGCCCCGTGTTTCATCTGTCAGGCTACAAAGACGCTACTGCTCAACCCTCTGATTGGTGGCGGTCATACCTTGAACCTGTGGGGAGGCCTGCAGCCAAGACCCGGGGACGGACCCCCCTCCGCCTTTTGGAGCCACATTGCACCAATCAGCCCACTTGACTGGACCCATTGCCACAGCGATGACTTATATACAATATGTCGACTGTTTCCTGACGTAAACCTGAACCCAGCCAGCTATCTGTGCTACACCGAACCATGACCTGACCAGGACCATGTCGCACCAGCGTAAATCCATCACTAACATTTTGTCTGTGAAGGTTCTCAGTCCTCCAGGTCTTGGTTATCCAGGCAGGGTTGGATCAAGGGCAGCTGGACTTGAAAACATTTCGCTTCTCATCAAAGAGGCTTTGACTCAGTTCTGACTGAGTGGTGGGGAAAATCTTCACAGACAACCATTATTCCCATATTCCTGTTAGGATTGTCAGTCATCCAAGTTATTTAACAGCTAGTCACAGGTGGCCTCATGTGACGACTGCCAGAGGGTTAAGACCTGGGACTCCCCACCAGTCAGTTAGAACTGAAGAAACCTCTTGGATGAAAGACCAGTTGCCCTCAAGTCAACCCTCATCACTAAGTTTGTGTTTAAAGTCTTTCTTAAGTTCTCATTGACTAACAAGTTTCAAATAATCCATCAATCCATCCATCCATCTATCACCGCTTATAGGGTGAAGGAGCAGGAGCTGATCCAGGCTGACAGTGGGCGAGAGGAAGGGTCCACCCTGGACAGGTCACCAGTCCATCACAGGCTGACACATAGAGTCAGACAACCATTCACACACATGTTCACACCTCCGGGTTGTCACCAGTTAACCTGCATGTGTTTGCACTGATGGAGGAAGCTGGTGCACCTGAAGGAAACTCCCACAGTCATGGAGGTAACATCAACAGAAAGACCCCAGAGGGTCCAAACCCTCAGCCTTCCTGCTGGGAGGTGACAGTGTAAACCATTGTAGCTTCAAACTGGTGAGTTAATAAAGCAGGATTCACCAGTCAAACACAAGAGAGGTCTGAGCTTGTTTCAGAACTAGTTCACGATGTACAAGCTGTTTCAATTCAATGATGATAAAATTCCACTTATGTTACAACACGTTTCCCTCTGAACTTACAATCAGCTGCTGCAACCGACTGCTGAGCCTGAGCTCCAACCACTGAAGGAGGAAAATACTTTTCAAAGGGGCGTCTCCAACACTCATACCATATTCAGGCGCACTTCAGAGACAACCAAGACATCATCCAGCAACAAGCTGCGTTGGACAATCACATACATGCAAACACTCTGTAACCTCAGTTCTGTAAGCAATGAGGCCGATAAAAGGATCATTATCTTCTGTGCTACGTTTTGGTGTCTCATAGTCAAACGGGACCAACTGGATCATGTCTTAGCTGGACCAGAACCAACACAACAACATCAACAGCTCAGTCTGCATCCGTGTTTAAAGACGGTTCAACTCAGAGTTCAGCGTTTGTTAAACTGATGAAACTGCAGACTGATGACGAATCAGAGCTGAAGCCTGATCAGTTTGTTACACAGAGGTTTTTTTAAGTGTTGAGTCAGAAACAATGGAGCTGTTCTTCTTAACAGAACAAAACGTCTGCTGTTCAACACACAAATACACACACACACACACACACACACACACACACACAGTGAGCAGTGTGTGTAATGTAGGAGGGTTTATTGTGCCGTTCTGCTGATTGAAAACATTTTTCAGATTGTTAAAAATCCTCTTTGGATTTACTGGACGGAAAAGTCATAAAAGTGTCTGATAAACTTGTTTCATTCTCTTCTCCTGAAATGCTAACATTAGCCATGTTAGCTACATTAGCGACATTTGCTCCCGCGGTGGAAGAAGTAATCGTGAAGCTGCCCATGTCAGTGTCATAACATATATCTTTCTAGTATATCATTAGCGGTCAAGGTGCAGCAGGATGTAGTTCAGTCCATGTTGACTACACCCTCCACCGACCTCAAACGAACGTCGACTATGAACATAATCCAGCTAGTGATCATGTTTGCCAGCGCCACGTAATTATGAGCCCAAGTAGGTGTACATGAACATCATTTCTAGGACACAATGTTGTCCATACTTAAAGCCATGTGAAACCGGCTGTCAGGCAACGGGCAAAGAATGTGGGACATGTCAGCAGCAGGTTAGCTAAGAACAACAACACAATGAGCAATGGGCCATGTAAATTAGGAATGTTCACATATCTGGATTTTTACAAGCTAGGCCTTAAGACTTTGTGGTGGTAAGATAAGATAAGATAAGATAAGATAAGATAAGATAAGATCAAGTTTGTAGTCTCAGGCACAAACTGATGACCCTCCTGATTTTGGACTGTCTGGCGCTCGAATCTGAACTTGTGGTGAACTCTGTGCTGAAAAAGCTCCAGTTATTTATGGTGGACTATAAAAGCCAAGTGTTACACTGGAGCAGTATTTATTGTACTGCATCTTATTATATGTAAATGTAGTATATCAATGCTCAGTGTTACTTATTTTTTTTAAAGACAGAGTTGTCTTGAATAAGTAAAATCTGCCAAACATAAGCAGAAACCTGCTCCACCTCACGACCTCATGCACCTGTTAACCTGATCCTTGTTGCTTGACAGATGGGTTGTCTTTAAACTGGTTTCGATCCAACATGACTGGCTGAGATGTCGGTTAGTCTGGGTGATCATGTATGTGTTATTGTTAGTATTATCATAACTGTTACTATGTTGTAAGATATTAGTGGTTCGATTCAACATAAGCTTAAAATAAGCATTAAATAATTAAACACTTTTCTGTTTCACATTCAGACAGCTGAGAGTCCTGATGGGCAAGTAAAACATACTTTCTGTTAAAACATGCGTTTGTTCAGTTTCCTTCTCTCCCCGAGGTTCTAAACTGTCAAATCACTACAAGAAAAGAGCTGCTGAATGAACAGTGTGTGTGTGTGTGTGTGTGTGTGTGTGTGTGTGTGTGTGTGTGTGTGTGTGTGTGTGTGTGTGTGTGTGTGTGTGTGTGCGCTCAGATCAGCTGACTGTGTGTTGGATAATTGTTTCCATCAGACAAAAGAACAAAAGGAAACAAATGTCCGTCTGTCTGCTGAGATTTCCACATCAGAGTGATGAAACGTCCAGTTTTTATAGAATCATCGGTGATGTTACAGATCAGACTGACTAACAGAGTTTCACTGTTTCACTGTGAAACTATTCCCGACATTCAGGGAGAGGTTGTTATTTCTGCACCACGTGGGAATCGGGTTCACCTCGTTCCTGTTGTCAGTCTTATCGTTGTTGCTGATGAGACCCACCACAGTCGTGTCGTCCATAGATTTTATGAGGCGACTGGTGCTGTGGGTGGGGGCACGGTCGTCCCTGTGCTCAGTGTGATGGTGCTCGATGTGTTGCTGCTCATGTACAGCTTGTGATCTTTCTGTGAGAAAGTCCAGCAACCATTCACAGAGAGAGGTGCTCAGACTCACACACCGTGTGTCTGTAGGTGTATTTCTATGTGTGTGTGTCCTTTTTGTGTGGTGCTGTGTGAATGTTGTGATTGTGACCTGCCCACAGACTGCAGGCTGAAATTAGCTTTAAGCTAACTCGAAAGCTAACATTTATGTTACATATTGCTTGTGTTTTCTTACAAAAGCGACAGATAGATGAATGGATGTTCTCTGCTGTCCTCTGGCAGGTTGTGAGCTAACAAAAGGATGTTATCAGACTGAATGTTCTACTGATTCTGGACCAGTCCTGATCTGAACTTCCTGTTTCTACCTGTGGACAAACACAGGTGGGCGGGCGAGGTAGAGACAACACTGACAGCCTCCTCTCTCTCTCTCTCTCTCTCTCTCTCTCCTCTGCTGAAACACAAGCAAAGGCTTTAAATATGCAAACATTCAGATACCATCATCTCCTCTGCAGGAGGAACAAGTACTTTGCTTTACTTCAATATTTCTACATCAAGTTACTTCATATTACTACTGTACTTCATTTCACAAGAAAATACTTTAAACTGAATGAAGATGATAATGCATGTGTACTTTTACTTAATGCGGGTCAGACTTTGAACATTTTAAGACTGTGGTATTTGTACTTTTCCTTCAGTGCAGGCTCAGAGTACTACCTCCTCATGTGTGATGGATGGAGGAGGTCCTGGGAAAGGTCCTGGCTGGTCTTGGTCCAGGTTTTGGACTGAGCCAGACTAATGAACCAGCACAGACTCCACAAATCAACCTGAGACACAAAGACCAGAAGAAGAAGCTTTTATTGTGAAGATTTAATTAAAGGTGTAGTTCACCCAAAACGAAGGTTGTGTCACTGAGGAGGAGCTCCTCCTGCTCAGCACTGATGTCTGAAACACTGTTCTCAGATCAGTTTGGACATCTGAGGATGCACAATGATGAGAATCATACCGGACTTCCGGTTCATTTAACAACTTTCACCTTTTACTCTTTCCTGCTCCTCCTCACCCTATCACCTCTTCTTCTCTTCCTCCTCACTCTCCTCCCTCCCCCTCTCATTCTCCCACAGTCTCTCCTCCAGTCTTTGAGGAGATCTTGATGTGTTGTAGGATGATTGGGTTGAGTCCAGACCTCCATGTTGTCTGAAAGGAGAGGTCTGACCCCTCTACCCTCCTCCCTCTGCGCTTCGTCCTCCCCCCGCTGCCGCCTCCTCCCCCCGCCTGGTGTCTTTGTCTCTGTCCTTGGCAGTCTCAGCGAGTCCTCAGAGCGTCTTTCAGGAGCAAAGAAAAGCAGATTGTCTTCATTAAGGGGGACGCCTTGTTTCAGGAAGTCCAGGCCGGGAGGAGGGGAGGAGGGGGGAGGCACAGAGAGGGAGGTGAAGCAGAATTTCAAGGCGAACGTCTTTGTGTCGGGTGTTTTCCGCCCGGCGACAGCTGATTCATATTCAAATGGAGCTTCTGAATGGAGGGTTCACACACATTCCAACACACACACACACACACACACACACACACAGAAACACACACAAAGACACAGAAACACACACACATAGAGAGGCACACATGAACACACAAAGACACACACAGACACAGAGGTATAGGAGGAGAGGAGGACGTAGAGAAGGAGAGGAGGAGGTATAGAAGGAGGGTAGGAGGTAGAGAAGGAGAGGAGGAGGTATAGAAGAAGGGTAGGAGGTAGAGAAGGAGAGGAGGAGGTATAGAAGGAGGGTAGGAGGTAGAGAAGGAGAGGAGGAGGTATAGAAGGAGGGTAGGAGGTAGAGAAGGAGGGGAGGAGGTAAAGAAGGAGAGGAGGTAGAGAGGGAGGGTGGGAGGCAGAGAAGGAGGGGAGGAGGTAAAGAAGGAGGGGAGGAGACAGAGAGGGAGGGTAGGAGGTAGAGAAGGAGAGGAGGAGGCATAGAGGGAGGGGTGGAAATAGAGAGGGAGAGGAGGAGATAGAGAAGGAGGGGAGGAGATAGAGAAGGAGGGGAGGAGGTAGAGAAGGAAATGAACAGAATTCTCATCCAATCTGACGTTCTGACTTTTATTAGTACTGCCTGGTGATGTCACGTCCACCTGTGTTGAAATGTTACCTGGATGCTCAGGTGTGAACTTGTGTTTTCACCTGCTGGTTTTGAGGTTGTCCTCATTGAGATCTTACTGCTTTTCATTCCTTCCCACACACACTGCTTTCTTCTCACGCACTTCTGTTCAATAACATAAGTTTTGGTGCTTTCACGGCGTCATGGCAGAAGATTCGCTGCATTTACACCTGGCCAACATCCGAACGACGAGAACCAGACCACCTGCAGCTGCAGTCGGGCAGATCCAATCACAATGCATTTACACCTTGCATCAACATGCATTATTCCTCAGCCTGACGACATGGCCTGACACACATCGCATTTTAAAACCGGGGTGTACACGGGGTCGAACAGAAGCAGCAGGATGAAGAGTACAGCTCAAACCACGTGACGTCACACATGTCTGCAACACATGAAAATACAAAATCAACATAAAAATCAAAGACCACGAGAAGCTGAAGGCTCACAATGACACGGAAATGACTACATTTAGAGTTTCTTCATGGTGGTTTGAGTCCCTTTGTGGTCATTCTGCGTCTCTGACATAGTGACACGAGAACCACCTGACCTGATACTGATCAGATGTTGAAATAAAACTGTCTTTCTGGGAACTTCTCATTGGTCCAGCTGCTCCAGACTGCTGTGTTGTCATTGGACGATTGTCTGGATTTTTTTTTTTTTGTGAGGTAGGAGGAGCTGCCTATCTGTCTGTCAGAGGAATCGGGGGTCCCGATTGGCTCTCCGAGAGTGGAAGCGGATCTCAGACAGTTTAGAGTTGATCCCGGAGCCGATGACTCCTTTCTTGGCGAGAGGAAATCGAGCCAAGATGGCATCTGAGAAACAGAGAGAGGAAGACCGTCAGATAGAAGATAAACAGATTAAAGGAACGTTTCCATGAACTGTCTGAACCTACTGAAGATGGCGTTGATCTTGTGTGGGTCGAGCGCGCTGCGCTGCGGTTGGAAAGCGGGCCGGCGGCTCCGTCCGCCTCGCAGGTTACTGTTCATCAGTGTGTTCATATCAAACACACCCATCAGTAGTGTCCGGGCCATCGCCGTGGGAGACTGCGCCTGATTGGCTGCCTGCCATGAACGGACTTCACAGAGAACACCAGAGCCCGGATACACCTCGACCTGGCTCATCTGGACAGAAGGACACAGTGACACCAGTTTAAAACCAGGACTGATTAAATCCAATCTGATAAGTTCAAACCAGATCAAGGTCATTTAAACTATGTCAAATCAAACCAGGTCAGATGAAACCAAATCAGATGGTTTAAAACAGTGAAGCTGGAGTGCTTCAGTAGTCGATCAGATTAAAACCATTACAGTGTAACCAGAGCAGATCCAGGCCTACTGGATCCAATCCAGTGTAAACAGATCTTGTTTATATAGATCAGATCAGGTGAAAACCTGATCAGATCCAGTGTAAGCAGATTTGATTAAACTAGTTCCAGTGTAACCAACCAGATCTAATGCAACCAGATCCAATCCAGGGTAAACTGGATCAGATCCAATGTAAACCATTTATTAGTAAACCAGTTCCATTGGTGTTCTCACATGTCCATTCACGTGTCCAGAAGTACACTGGCTCTCAGAGCAGCTCCTCCTCAGCTCCTCCATGTCGGTCTGGCTGCAGAGCGGTGCCTCCTCCCCCATGTGGCTCCCCAGGCCCGGGTCGGCTCCTCCTGGCACCTCCTTATCCTCAGAGCCCAGCGGGCCCCAGGACTCCAACATATCCCCACTCAGCTCCTCCTGGAACTGCTGGAGGTAGACCTGGGGGCTGAGGTCTCCGTCCTGATTGGTTGCATTGTGGTGGTGCGAGTATGAGGCATAACTGTCGTTCCTGCCCGTTGCCATGGAGACCGAGTGATGACTGTTGGCCTGGCCCAATGTCTGCCACATGGTGGACAGAAGCCCCGGGATTTCTGGGAAATGTAGTCACATTGTGTCATAAAAACAAAACAGTTAAAATCAAAATAGATCAGTTTAATTCAGAAGGGACTCACCGTGGACCAGCATGTTCTTCAGTCTCTGGTTCTCCGCTGACAGCTCGGCTTTCTCTCTCTCCAGCTCTTGAACCCGCGAACGCAGGAAGTGAAGCTCAGTGGTCTGTGACTGGGTCAGGCCCAACACACCTGACTCACCTGACTCCACCTTCACCACCTGTAGGAGGGAGGGGGGAGGTAACAGTGCGTCTCACTGTCGATCAACACATTAATAAACCTGATACCAGTGAAATAAGCCAAAACTTTTCCTCACATCTTGTTTGTGCACTCAGTTCTCTAGAACTACGATGAAGTTATTTTCTATTGTAAAATAAAACTTTTACTCTTTTCTACATGTTTGTTTCGACATTTGATATGGGTCTTTGAGCAATTTTCAATTAAAGATGGAGTTTCAAGCACAGTAACACAAGGTGGAAATACTCACAGACAAGTACTCCAAAATGTTACGTAAGTAAATGTATCAGGATATCAAACAGGTGACAAAACCGATAAACTAGAGAGAATGAGACATTCAAACATAAAATAAACTCCTGCTCAGACTTCACACAAACAATTCAGGTTGATCAGAATCAGCCTGCAGCGCCTCCCACAGGTCAGAGTGCCAAACTGCACCAACGGAAATAAGCAGCTGAGCAGATGATGGCTGACTAAAACACGGAAAATAAAACCTTTACTTTTCTTATTTCTACTTCACAGCTTTTTGTCTGTTTCTCTTTGTATTTCATCTTATCATATATCTTATTCTCACACATCGTTCTTCAGACAGATTCGTGTTTTATCAAGATTAGCTGCTGTTTCATATGTTTCTACTTGTTTTAATACGTCCATTGCTGTGACTCAAGCTGACTCATTTTTCAGGAGCCAAAGAATTACACTGAATTTATCATTAAATATGGTGTTTGTGAAATATTCATTGAAAAGTTTCTGTTTATTACAAACTGCATGAATTCAACTCATTTACAGCATTAAGGAGTAAACGGACTGTGGATTACAGCTACGCCTCCTGCCTGACACCCACTAACACTTCAACATCTGTTGTGAATTGGCGCTATACAAATAAAACTGAATTGAATTAAATTACGTTGACTGAATACTCTGAAACACAAGTCAAAAACCTGATTAAAATTCAAGCGGTTTGATTAAAAGCAACAGATTGGAAAACAAATTCATTGCTTGTTCAAATAGTCTTATGATCAAGTGTTCCTAATTAATCTTAGTTAATTAGTTATTTGATTTTTATGTCACGTCTCTCCTGCACGGTGTCATTTCTGTCAGCTAATTATATGAAATATAAACTGCTGTATAACAGCATGTATGGACATATTTACACATTAAATCATCTTACTATCAAACAATAAACGGACAAATCATGAGTGTTCAGTGTTTTGAACCAATGATTGATTGATTGATTGATTGATTGATTGATTGATTGATTGATTGATTGATTGATTGATTGATTGATTGATTGATAGCAAATTGGACTAAAATCTGTTCAGACTATAAATAATCTTCATTTATTTGACGATAAAGACAGGATTCAGATTTTTAAAACTAAAGTTTAGATTCTTGTGAAATCATTATTTTAGCGGAAGCTTTTTAATTCTTTATTGGTCAGCAGCTCACTCCGACGTCAGCTTTTAAAAGTGACATCATGACCACAGCTGAGCACCAATCAATACATCTGATTATTGACCCGCAGACGTTCGTCGATACCGTTCTAACAGCTGTAGTGATCGGCAGCAGTGCAGAGTGTTTTTCTCGGTAAACTGAGAATAAAGTGAATCACAGCACACACTGCAGTATGTCCGACATGTCTCTGGATGACCGGGGTCTCACCGTCGGTCCGTTGCCGCCGCTGTGTGTCCGCGGCAGGACGTTGCTGTCCGGACTGTCCGTCATCTGCACACACGAACCGGAGACACGAGCGGGACTCAAATGTCCGAGAGAACCCGGTAATGTGCCGGGACTTTGACCGCCGGCCGCCGCTCACAAAAGCACACAAAGAAGAAGAAGAAAAAAAATGAAAAACAAGTTTATTAAAATTCATAGGTACCTCCATTTCCGGTGCTGCTTCGTGACGTCATGTCTGTGCGACCGCGGTGCAGTTTTAATAAAGGGACGATGGCAGCGTTTGAGCGTGTGTGAGACTACAGTACCCAGAAGGCACCGCGGCCGGTCAACTGTAAACATGAAGGGAGACTGAAGGACGAGGTGAATGATGATCGGTGAGTTCTGCTCGCTCCTACTGCGTTCTGCTGACTGGTACTGTGGTTCTACTGCGTTCTGCTGACTGGTACTGTGGTTCTACTGCGTTCTGCTGACTGGTACTGTGGTTCTACTGCGTTCTGCTAAATGGTTCCATGGTTCGAACTGTGTTCTGTTCGCATGTGTTCAGCTGTGCTTCCTCACTATCACCAACTGATCGATCATCTGATCAATACGTCATATCTGAACTTATGGGTGATAACATATTCAGTGTTGGAAAAAGGACAGTACACAAGCAACTGCATATATTAAAGTATTAGCGGTAAAGGTTTGCAAGTTTTCACAACTTCATGTATTGTAGTTTCAGTGATAACAGTACACTAGTATTGTGGGTATTAATGTATTAGCAGTAATTCTTGCCGATAATCAGAGTTGGTTTCTCAGTGGGTCACTGAGAGGGCTGAACAGGAAGTGGTTAATGGTGGTTCGTAGGATTCAGTCTGACATGTCACCTGTCACCTGACATGTCACCTGACCTGTCATCTGACCTGTTGCCTGCGCGTGTCTCTCCAGTGTTTGTACGGTATAACCTAGGGCCAGGTGTGGCGGTGGAGCTGCAGGAGGAGGCGAGTGTGGCCGAGCTGAAGGAGGTGGTGGGGAGTCAGCAGGGAGTCCGACCAGAGCACCTCAGGGTTCTTTTCGCTGGGAAGGAGCTGAAGAGTACCGTCACACTTCAGGTGAAGGCAGTTTAAGAGCTAAAATGAGTGCATGAGGAAGGGTTACTAGATGGAGGAGTCCTCACCTCCTCTTGGTTGCTCCATCCTTTATTGCCCTGTCCTTCCTCTTCTCCTCCTCCTCTCAGGACTATGACCTCCCGGAACAGAGCACAGTCCACGTCGTCCTCTCTCTAACAGGTCCCTCCTCCTCCCGGTTACTCTCCCTGGCTGAAGCAGGGGAGGAGGAGCAGAACAGCCTGACCAGGCTGGACCTCAGCTCCTCACGCCTCCCCTCCACCTACTCCAGCCTGCCGGTGGTCCTCGAGAGGAACGATGGAGGAGAAGGAATAGGTGACGAAGGAGCAGAGGAAGTGAGAGAGAGGGCGAGACAGGAGGCACAGGCTACAGGTGTGAAAGGTCAGAGCGGGTAACCACAGTGTCTGTTCTCCCGTAGTCTGTCAGCAGTAGTACTCTGACTGTGTGTACTTGTGTGTACAGGTGTGCGTACCTGCAGTACTTTCTTTGTGTACTGTAAGACCTGCAGGTCTGTCCAACCAGGAAAACTGAGAGTACGCTGCAGAAGCTGCAGACAGACGACACTGACACTCAGCAGGGTGAGAGCAGTATTTATACTGCAGTAACACAGTATTTATACTGTAGTAACTCAGTATTTATACTGTGTAACACAGTATTTTATACTGTAGTAACTCAGTATTTATACTGTTGTAACACAGTATTTTATACTGTAGTAACTCAGTATTTTTACTGCAGTAACACAGTATTCATATTGTAGTAACTCAGTATTTATACTGTTGTAACACAGTATTTTATACTGTAGTAACTCACTATTTATACTGTTGTAACACAGTATTTTATACTGTAGTAACTCAGTATTTTTACTGCAGTAACACAGTATTCATATTGTAGTAACTCAGTATTTATACTGTTGTAACACAGTATTTATTTTGTTGTAACACAGTATTTATACTGTATTAACACAGTATTTGTGCTGTAGTAACACAGTATTTATACTGCAGTAACTCAGTATTTATACAGTAGTAACACAGTATGTATTTATTTCCAGAGACTCGTTCACACACAGAGTCATTATGATTCCCTCAGCAGCACACGTGATGATGAGGATGATGATGATGATGATGAGGATGAGGATGATGATAATGATGATGATGATGATGAAGATGAATCCTCTCTGTCAGGGGCCGTCCTGTTGGGATGACGTTCTCCTCCGAGGTCGTATCCACGGTGTGTGTCAGTCAGATGGTTGTCATGGCAACGAAGCGGTAAGCGTGCAGAGCTGTTGTCTCATGTGGCGTTCACAGCTCTGTGTTTCTGCTTCTGTGCGCCAGCTGTTTAACTGACGTCAGTCCATGCAGTGGCATTCTGGGAGATGTTGTTTTACTGATGTACTGTGTGTGTGCGTGTGTACAGGAGTTCTACATGAAGTGTGGATCCCATCCGACCTCAGATGACGACCTCTCTGTGGCCCTCGACCTCATCATGACCAACATTAGAGATGTCCCCTGTATCGCCTGCACTGACACCAGGTGACACACACACAAACACACACACACACACACACACACACACACACACACACACACACACACACACTAGAATCAATTCTGTTAAATGTGTGTTTATTGTCTGCTGTGGGAGAGAGAAAACATCTCTGCCTGTCTTCTTGCCTGTCTCTCCGTCAGGGACGTGGTCCTGGTGTTCCAGTGTTCGGAGCGTCATGTGATCTGTCTCGACTGTTTCCATCTTTACTGTCAGACTCGACTGAACGAGCGACAGTTTGTTTACCATCCTGTGATTGGCTACTCACTGCCGTGTGCTGGTGAGACTCTGTGTGATGTCACTGCAGCAGCAGAAATCTGTTTTATGACTAACTGCATTTGTGATCAATAGTGACTGTCACTTGGCTGATCAATAATCTGTTTATCTATTGAAGCATATGTGAAATATGTCTGATATTTGTTTCTAGCTTTTGTCAAACAAACAGCACGAACATCGTCATCATCATCTTCGTCTTTCATCTGTGTCACTCAGGTGAACAATTCAACCAATAAATGTGATTAAACATGTCTATCTGTGTCTCCAGCCGGCTGCGCTGAATCTCTCGTTAAAGAGTTGCATCATTTCAGGATTTTGGGAGATGATCAGGTGAGTGTTCCTTCCTCTCTCTGTGATTGGTCAGTGTGCTCCTCTGATGATGACGCCTCCCTCTGTTGTTTTTTTCATGTTTTTTTTCCGTCACATCCGACAAGCTGCTTTCCCTCAGATTTCAGGCAGATTTTGTTTCTGGCTCTTTGTCTCTCAGTATGGACGCTACCTGCACTACGGGGCGGAGGAGTGCCTGCTGATGAGTGGAGGACTGATGTGTCCGTCACCTGAGTGTGGGGCGGGGCTTGTCCCACCTGAGGACAGCAGAAGGGTGGAGTGTGACAGACAGCACGGCTGTGGCTTTGTCTTCTGCAAAGACTGCAGGGAGAACTACCATGAAGGGGAGTGTCATGCAGAACTGGCCCCGCCCACAGGTGACGCCTCACAGGTGAGCCAACCAATCAGGAAACAGATCAGATGAACAGTCAATATTATTGACTGTGGATGTCTTTGTGTTTATGAATCAATCTTCATGTCCAAAGCAAGAAACAGTTTCTCCTCATCTCCTTGTCTCTCCTGTCCTGCTCCTCCTGTCCTCGTCGTCCTCTTCTTCTTCTCAGGTTTTTGTGGTGGACGAGGAGGCATCTCTCAGAGGGAGGTGGGATAGAGCCTCCCTGCTCCTCCTGCAGGAGTCGACCAAACGCTGCCCTCAGTGTTCAGTTCCTGTGGAAAGAAACGGTGAGAAATACAAACAGCTTCTAATGAACCAGTTTGTGCATCATGTGGTCTGAACTGGTCTGAACTGGTCTGAACTGGTCTGAATTGGTCTGAACTGTTCTGACCTGGTCTGACCTGTTCTGACCTGGTCTGAGCTGGTCTGAGCTGGTCTGAACTGGTCTGACCTGGTCTGACCTGGTCTGAACTGTTCTGACCTGGTCTGACCTGGTCTGAACTGGTCTGAACTGTTCTGACCTGGTCTGAGCTGTTTTGACCTGGTCTGACCTGGTCTGACCTGGTCTGAACTGTTCTGAACTGTTCTGACCTGGTCTGACCTGGTCTGAACTGTTCTGACCTGGTCTGACCTGGTCTGAACTGTTCTGGCCTGGTCTGACCTGGTCTGAACTGTTCTGAGCTGGTCTGAACTGATCTGAACTGTTCTGACCTAGTCTGTCCTGGTCTGACCTGGTCTGAAGTGTGTTCGGTGTGTAAGGAGTGTGTTGTCTCCCCCTGCAGGCGGCTGTATGCACATGCAGTGTCCTCTGTGCAAAGCAGAGTGGTGCTGGCTCTGCGGCGTCACCTGGAACAGAGACTGTATGGGAGACCACTGGTTCGGATGAAACACACAAACACACGCAGACCCTTCAGCGGCTGTCAGGAGGATCTGGGAATCAAACTGGCGACTCTGATCAACCAGCTGAGCTTCAGTCATGGAACACTAATAATAAAACAATACAATCAATAAACTTAGCCACTTGTGAGGCGTTAAGGCCTGCCTGGTTTGTCTGTGTTTTTCAGCTCCACATCAGATCTCAGGAGTTTAAAGAGTTAAAACCTGGAAGACAAGAACACTGAGAGCAGTAAATGCAGTACAGGGATGATAGCTTAGTCATCATCCTCCTTTCTCCCACCACCTCCACCTGGTAGAGGAGGCGTCTCAGGACAGAGCTGGTCTTCTTTGCCAGTCTGTTCAGTCTCCATCCTGGCCCAGCATATATGCATATATAACAGACTTATTTGCTCTAACAATAACTTAAATGTGTCCGTCTCAGGAGGCTTAAAAACTGTGTGGTGTAAATATGAAGCCATCCAGCAGGTGGAGCTCATGTGATCCAACAGGAAGCTGTGTGTGTGTTTTACAAATTAAAGGTTCCGTTGATTCATTTCTGGTTTCAGTTTCTGGTTTTCATTCATCTTATTCCTGTTTGAGTAAAAAAAGGCAGTTGTGTTCGGTCTGAGACCTGGACCCTCCACCCACTGATAAGATAATCCATAAACCTTTGAGCAGGGCAGCAGGCTGATAAATGTCACTGTCAGATGATTTTATGGTTTTGTTTTGAGCAGCTGAAGCTTACTCACACAGATCTGGATCTGCTCAGTCTGGGACCAAGAGGTGAAGACTCAGACAGATCTGGATCAGCTTGGTCCCTCAGAACCTCAAGGTGAAGACAGATCCACAGACGCTCCTTTGCTGGTTTTAGTCCCTTAGGGGACAGAAGACAGTGGACACAATGTGGAAATAGTTCTGACCTAATAGTTCCACCTTGTTTCAGGAGGTCCAGAAGGTTTCAGGTAGTCCAGCAGGTCCTTGAATGTGGAGGTCTGGAGTTCTGACCTGGTGGACGGAGACTCAACAGAAGGAGGATGAAGAGGGGCACCCGGGCTGATCTGACAGGTCTGCAGAATCCTGGACTGGAGCTGGAGATGACAGGAACCACCAACGTGATCCAGGTGAGTCAGAGCTGTAACAAGATCCGGGTCCCCCTGCAGTATGAGTGTTTGTTTCAGTTTGCTGGGATTCTCAGACGGGTGGAGTTTAACTCATGAACTCTGGAAAAGATTTTTCTTATAACAATCAGAATAAACTTTATTCTTAAAGATATTTTTTAAAACAAGGAACCAAAGAAAAAAACAGCAAAGGAAATCTGTCTCAAGACATAAAGGAACATAAAGGAACCTCTGAGATGTAGTAGAGTAGTACAGGTACCTTGAATTTGTACTGGAGTGCAGTACAGTAAATGTACGTAGTTACATTCCACCACTGTCCTCAGGTGTCTGTTGTTATCAGGTCTCTGTTTGTCCTTAGGCCTCGGGGTGTCCTCAGGGATCCAGGTCCTCGGTGTCAGCGGCAGGAAAGACTGCAGCTCGGTGGGCGTCGTACTCCTGCGGCCGCTGGAAGCAGAGAAGAAGAAAAGTGACAGGTGGCACACAGAGTCCAGGTGATCTTTCCGTCAGTTTAGAGGATCTGGATTTATTAAAGGTTTAATGAGTTTAATGTTCAGGTGATCAGCTGAGGACGAAGTACAGAGGTCTGGCTGAGGATTATGGAGGTGATGAAGAGCAGAGAGACGAAGCTGACACAACAAATAAAATCCAACATCTGAACAGAATACTGCTGAATCACTTCAGACATCTGGCTTCGACCAACCGGGACACTGACCAGGTAACACTGACCAGGTAATACTGACCAGGTACCAGGACTTAATGATTCATGTAAGAAAATATAATGAACACACCTGATGAAGTATTTCCAGCTTCTTAAACCCAAATATATCTTCAACAATTATTTTATCTATCAAAACAATCCATGTGCGAAAACATTACAGTACAAACAAGAACGATGATGATGATGATGATGATGATGATGATGATGATGATGATGATGATGATGGCCATCGAAGTCTGCAAGAACTACTTAACAGAGGAAAACATTGCGCCCCCTTTTTCCAGCCAAACTATAGACATAATATGAATAACATTCACAGTGAGTGAAGCTGTGTGGTGAAGAAACTCCTCCTGAACCTGCTTGTGTGCTCATGCAGGTGGACCTTCAGTTTGTGGATGGAGTGATCTCCGACGGCGCCGATCCAAACAGCTCAGACAGATACGGGCAGACCATCCTGCATGAGGTCAACACGTCATCTTTATTTTCATTTTTATTCGGTGTCACTACAAATATTTACAGTCATACAGTGATTTTGAATATCAGCATGTAGTTCTAAGCTAACTCAGAACAAACACTGAATACATTTTAAACATACTACATGCTAAACAACATGAACAGTAATACTTTGCAGAACAACCACAAAGACACATGAAACTACAACACACAAAACCTGAACAATCATCATCACATTCAAATTCAAGTTTAATGAACACACACCACAAAATCATTTCTGTCCTACTACTGTTTTTTTATTTTCTAAGAATCAGTTTTAGCATTTTTCTGACACAGTGAAGCTCTCTGCAGAGATGTTTTGTGTTCGTGTGATTAAGTTTGTCTCCTCTGCTGTGTGCGCTCAGATCTCCAGGGCGTGGAGCGTGGATGTGATGCGATTCTTCCTGGACCGGGGCTCTGACCTCCTCCGGCCAGATCAGTTTGGAGTCACAGCGCTTCACGTGGCCTCAGCGCTGGACTACCAGGACATGGTTCAGTTCCTCCTAGACCGAAAAGGTCTGTATGAAGTGTGCAGGGTAAGGTCAGGGTTATGGTAAGGATAAGTCTCCAGCAAATGAAAGTCAGTCTATGTAATGTGTGTGTGTTGTCCTCAGCTGATCCAGAGGCTCGGACTCTTCTGGACCAGCAGACTCCTCTTCACTACGCTGCCAAGAATGAAGCTGTAGGTTCCATCAGACTGCTGCTGCAGGCCGGAGCCTCCATCAGCTCCACTGACTACAAACACAGAACTCCACTGCAGCTCGCCGCCAACCACGGTACAGCTGACAACACCACTGACATGGCTACTGATATACTCGCTGATTTCATCACTGATGCCATCTCTACTGACTCACTACTGTGATGCTATGCTAACTCGGCTGGCACTGCAGAGTCAGTACTCACTCATTGGGTCATTTCTGAATAACCAATGTCTGTGTGTGATTTCAGAGCGCAGTGAGGCAGCTCGGGTGTTGTTGGAGCTTGGGGCAGAGGCAGGGATGAAGGACTCTGATGGACAGCTGTGTATAACTGCTCTGATTGGCCAGATCGGTCCAGTGGTAACAATGAACTGCCTACTAACAGATAACAGGGCTGTGATAGGTCCAAAAAAAAACAGCCATCAGTAAAACAACAATATTTCAACATTTGTGTTTCCCTGTGTATTATAAAAATGAAAAGATAAATAGAATAGAATAGAATAGAATAGAATAGAATAGAATAGAATAGAATAGAATAGAATGGGCTAAATTCTGGTGTTGATCAGTGTGGTTGTGTGTTATGCTCAGGCCCAGCTGGCACTCAGTCAGTTCCATGTGACCGACAGAATGACCAGACAGCAGTGCTACTACCTGAACCTGCTGGAACCAGAACGACACTCACCTGAGACTGTCCAGCAAGGTAACACTGCCTCTACTGCTTCTGTAGTACTACAATAGGCTACTACAGCCATGCTTACTTCCCCCCCGTTTGGTATTCCATTGGTTCTTCTAGTTCTTCACTGGCGTAGCTTTAGGTTGTTTGTCTGACTCTACCTGTCTGACCCACCTGTTGTGTTTTGTAGAAGCTGTCACCAGTGAGCCAACATCTCCAGTAAGTCCCTCAGTCAACGTCAGAATCAGATTTATTGGCAAAGCATGTTTACATTATGAGGAATTTCACTCAGCTTTTTTTCCTCACAAAGCACTTAGAAAGGAATAGACGCCACAGTTATCTGTAGTTCAGGTCAGTGTGGAGTTCACTGAACTGGACTCTGTTATACTGGACAGTGATTAATGAACTGTGTACAGTGAACTGCAAAGAGTGAACAGTGAACGGTGAGCTGTGTTTGTGTTTCACTGCATGGTTGCTGTGGTGTCAGCTGGAGGT